>NC_052154.1:134052763-134295263 GCF_902713615.1 Scyliorhinus canicula | reverse complement strand
GACGTTCTTGAGCACATTATCATAGGGAATGACAAGGTCTTGGCGGGCTTAAAAGTGGACAAATCTCCAGGTCCGAATGAATTGTGTCTCAAACTGCTGTGAGAGGCGAGGGAGGAGATTGCCGGGGTTCTGATCCAAATTTTTAATTCCTCTCTGACCATGGGAGAGATGCCAGAGGACTAGAGAACAGCTAATGTGGTCCCACTTTTTCAGAAATGTTGTAGAGACAAATCAGGGAACTGCAGGCCAGTGAGTCTCACGTCAGTGGTTGGGAAACTACTAGAGAAGATTCTGAAGGAGAGAATCTATCTCCACTTGGAAACATAAGGTTTGATCAAGGATAGTCAGCATGGCTTTGTCAGAGGGAGGTCATGCCTAACAAATTTGATTGAATTTTTTGAGCATGTAACCAAGTGTGTAAATAAGGGTAGTGTAGTTGATGTGGTTTACATAGATTTCAGCAAAGCCTTTAACAAGGTCTCACATGGGAGACTTATTAAGAAGGCAAAATGCACATGGCACACAGGGTGATTTGATACAGTGGATTCATAATTCGCTTAGCGGCAGGAGACAAAAGGTGATGATAGATGGCTGCTTTAGTGTCCGGAAGCCAGTGACCAGTGGCATACCACAGGGATCCATGCTGGGCCCCCTATTGTTTGTCATTTATATATATTAGATGACTATGTGGGGGGTAGGATCAGTAAGTTTGCGGACGACACAAAGATTGGCTGGGTGGTTAACAGTGAGGTTGAGTGTCTTGGGTTACAGGAAGATATAGACGGGATGGTCAAATGGGCGGATAAGTGGCAGATGGAATTTAACCCTGAAAAGTGCGAGGTGATACACTTTGGAAGGAGTAATTTGACAAGGAAGTATACTATGAAATGTCTGACACTGGGAAGTTCCAAAGAACAAAGGGACCTTGACGTGTTTGTCCATAGATCTCTGAAGGCTGAAAGGCTGGTTAATAGGATGGTGGAAAGGGCATATGGGACACTCGCTTTTATCAATCGGGGCATAGATTACAAAAGCGGGGAGGTCATGATGGAGTTATATAGAACTTTGGTGAGGTCACAGCTGGAGTATTGTGTTCAGTTTTGGTCACCACATTATAGGAAGGATGTAATTGCACTGGAGGGGTTGCAGAGAAGATTCACCAGAATGTTGCCTGGGATGGAACGTTTAAATTATAAAGAGAGATTGGATAGGCTTGGGTTGTTTTCTCTGGAGAGAGAAGACTGAGGAATTACCTGATCGAGGTGTACAAGATTATGAGCGGCATGGACAGAGTGGATAGGGAGCAGCTGTTCTCCTTAGTTGAAGGGTCAGTTATGATGGCACACAAGTTCAAAGTGAGGGGTGGAAGGTTTAGAGGGGATTTGAGGGAATACATTTTTACCCAGAGAGTGGTGACGGTCTGGGATGGTGGCAGAGGTGGGATTCCACACATCCTTTAAAACATTCCTGGATGAGTACTTGGCACACTATAACATTCAAGGCTATGTGCCAAGTGCTGGCAAATGGGTTAGGTGGGCAGGGCAGGGCCTTTCATGCATCACTGCAGACTCGATGGGCCGAAGGGCCTCTTCTGCACTGTAGTATTCTGTGATTCTTTGAAAAGGGCGGGGGAGGTGTTAGACATTAGATAGTAGTTAACCTGTTGTTTTTGTTGCCTACTTAATTATAGTTTCTGTTAAACAAAGTTAATTGTGTTTCAATTTACAAACTTAGTGACTGTAGTTATTCGGCAGTCACAGACCCCTGGTGTTTTAAAAAGTTGCGACTCTGAATCAAGTCGGCCTGGAATTAACCGTGCACTGGCCCAGGGTGTCATTACACCATCAATTTAAAAGTCTTAGTTTTAGAAAGATCTTTCTTTAAAAGGTTGGTTATCTTTATTTTAGCTTCTATTTGAATTCAGTCATATTTATTTATTTCACTCTGTAAAATTTTAAATTAAGAATGAAAAATATTAAGTGCTTTTGATTTGTCGGTATGCTGTGTGGATATTTCAATCGACATTACTGTTGCAGGTCAAGAGAACCCCTTAACTTGGCACCAAATTTAAACTGTTATCAGGAAAGAGAGAAAAGATGCCATGGAGATTACTAGACCTTCAAGGTTAACACCACGTGCCCTTACTTTGCTACAGACTGAAAAATCCTTTGTTAACATCTGGTCATGCCTAATGGCCAAGCCATCAAATACTGTGCTGGTCTGACACTGAGCCAGGCAGACCAGGAAAATTGCTGGTTTTGATCCCCAATATCTACTGAGTTAACTTTTAACCAGGGTGTTAGAAATGGCCTCCTTGCCGATAAGGTATAAAGGAGAAAATCAACCAGACTTCTGCCTCCTGATTATTATCCAGTGGCTCCTGCGGGATTTTCATGTCAGATGTAATAATGCGAAAATGCTTGCTGCCTAAGCTCACATGGGAACACTTGGCGGTGATATTAAAAACTTGCCAATGGCATTGCAACTGAAGAGGGAAGAAAATCAGGATCATAACACTGTGCAGAGTCAAGCAAACATGAATTTGTTGTTGGACTCCAGCTGAGATTTTGTTTATCTGCCAAAGTTGCACTCTATCTTCAGATGTCTTCTATGTTTACTCCCTCACCTTCAAACACTTATCTAGTTCACTTGCACATGCTCAAAAGGCACGCTTGCAGTATTTCTTTTCACTTGCAACAATTCAAAACCACAATTATTCTGTCTGAATTTCAGTTTTTTTTTTAATGACTGGACATTTCCACCAAATCCCATCTGCAGGTATCTGGATGAAAATTACTGTTGACTGTTGAAGTTTAAGTTATAGATAAATGAGTTCTAGAGCAATGCTCATTATAACAGTGAAAGGTCAAACTTTACAATATAATTGAATTAATTAATCACTTTGCTGCTAGGAATTAGTGGATTCTGATGGAATTTACCATTTGTTTTCATCCCCAGCGGAGTGCACAGTAATGGGCATCCCCAGCATCACCACGAACCTCTCGGGTTTTGGGTGCTTTATGCAGCAACATATTGCTGATCCAGCAGCATACGGTAGGTATTATGGTTACTTTACACATCCCTGAAGATTGACAATGTGCAATATTTTAACCATACCTAATGATGCTAACATCAACTGTTAACAAGTTTGCCCTTATTGCTGAATTCAGGCGCCCACAGTATTCTTGCAGAGCTAGGAGGAGCACCGTAGACATCTAACTTTTAAAAAGTTTTACGACCTCTCAAGTCATCTCGGTTTATTAAGTTTTATTTATATTGATTATCAATTGACCACTCAAAACCTGCTGTATCAAGAGGAATGCTGAGTCGATGTGAACCTAATTTTGTGTTAGGGTCCTGCAACTAACATTAGGACCCGTATTTAGATGTGCATGGCTCCTAACATCTATTTCAAGTAAGTGACTAGTCGCAATAAAAATGCCCTTTTCCAATATTGCAGCTGGCTTATTTGTAGGGAAGACCTGAAAGCGAAGGGGTGATCCTAAAACCCATCATCAGCGACTAAGGTCAATAAAAATCCAGGCCTCTGTTTCAACAGCCAAGTGCAAACCTGGCCTGCTTCAACATTTATGCTCACCAGCAATGGTCACATGCACCACTCTGCTCCTTAACACAGATTAGCTGACCCTATTGATTAATCAGGCATTTTGAGTGTTTTTAAAAATTATTTCATGGAATGTAAGCATCACTGACGACATCAGCATTTGTTGTCCATTCCTAATTTCCTGCAATTGAGTGGCTTGCTAGGTTATTTTGGAGGAAATTAAGGGGCAACCACTTAATATTATATTATATTAATAATCTTTATTGTCACAAGTAGGCTTACATTAACACTGCAATGAAGTTGTTGTGAAAAGCCCCTAGTCGCCACAGTAATGGGCATCACCACCAACCTCTGGTTTTGGGTGCTTTATGCAGAAACATATTGCTGATCCAGCAACGTAAGGTAGGGTATGCCTGTTCTCCCTCCCATGGAGGGAGAATTCAGCACGTTCAAATTACCTAACAACACGTCTTTCGGGACTTGTGGGAGGAAACCGGAGCACCCGGAGGGAACCCATGCCGACACAGGGAGAACGTGCAGACTCCGCACAGACAGTGACCCAAGCCAGGAATCGAACTTGGGACACTGGCACTGTGAAGCAACAGTGCTAACCACTGTGCTACCGTGCTGCCCCATTGCTGTGGCATTATCGTGGGTCTGGAGCCACATATAGTCCAGACCAGATAGGAATGGTAGATTTCTTTTCCTGAGGACAGTAGAGAATCAGATGAGTATTTGCAACAATAGATAATAGTTTCATGGTCACCATTACTCTAGCTTTATAATCCCGATTTATTTATTGAATTTAAATTCCACCAGCTGTCATTGTTTAAATCCCTATCCCCAGAGCATTAGCCTGGACCTCTCCAGTGACACTACCATTTTGCCACCGTGTCCCCGTGTGTATCCTTTTATTTTTCTTGTCCCTTTAAATTTAAACCTGAAAATAATTAAATAATAACAAAGAAAAGTTTTAAGAAGTGGAATAACAATTGTGTCTCCCATGCCAGGGTTTCTTTTAATAATTTGCATTCTTTCAGCTGAAAGTAACAAACTGAGGAGTTGTTTGCCAACAGTCATGTGTTTAAAATTTAATTACAATGAGCAATTGAGTAGAGAAGGATTGACGTATTCTACCTTTGTACAGATCGCTAATTCGCTAATTCAATAACACACAGCAATGGGGGCGGACTGGCTTTTTGTACATAATGTAGGTTCCATCTTACCTTCTTTTGTCTGGTATTTTTTTCTCTTAAGGTAATTGTATTACTGATCACTGCATGGGGCCATGGCTTTTAATAATATAATCACTAGTTAGAAACAGCTCTCTCCTCAGCATGCTGTGCAACTTCAAATTGGCCTGGTTAGAAGGCAAGCAGTGCCCAAAGGGGACATGTACCTTGTGTAATAGCATTAGAGAAACAACCAGTCAAAGCCCAGGCCTTTGTTAATAAAATTACTTTCAATGGCACTAATGGCACAAGCAAGTTGGATAATACCTTACATTTCCTCCCAAGTAAATAATTGTTCAGCCTCACTAAAACTGCATTCAAAAATAACTAAATCTAGTTTCCAGTGAAGGCTGCTTTAGAGATCGGATACAAATAGCATCATTAAAAACCTTATAAAGAACAACAGACAATTTGTATTTTGGAGAATTGTACAGAACAGGAAAAGAACATTTGATCAATCATGCAGCCACAAGCGTATTTCATCCACTCCTTGATTTGTTATCGATAAGACAGACACCGAGATGTGGAGATTACTACAGGTGCTGTACATTAGAGGAAATAATGGAGCTGCTGTATATTAGGAAGAATAATATGTCTACTGAATATTATAGAGATGCAATATCTAAGCAAGAACAATACATGTGCAGAATGTCACTGAGAATGGTACATGCGCAGTTTCATAGCACAGATGAAATAGACACGATGTGTGGGGCATGATATGTAAATGAGAATGATACAAGCAAATAGGTGTACCTACTACCTGGGGGTGCAGGTTGCTCAGGATTGTGGAGGGGGGGGTGCTCTGTAGGTACAACATTTCCAGTTTGGGGGAGAGGGTGAAAGCTGATCTGGCAAGGTGGGATGGTCTCCCTCAGTCACTGGTGGGTCGGGTACAAGCGGTTAAAATGAATGTGCTGCCGCAATTCTTGTTTATTTTCCAATGCCTGCTGATTTTCCTGCCAATGGCATTTTTTAGTGAGATTGAAGGGACGATTACCTCGTTCATATGGGATGGGAAGGTGGTCAGAATTAGAAAGGTGCTACTACAGAGAGAAAACAGGCAGGGGGTTTGGGTCTTCCTAACCTGACGTATTATTACTGGGCGGCGACTGTGGAGAAGGTACGGAACTTGGTCACAGTGGTTGACTCCCAATGGGTCAGAATGGGGGAGAGTTTGTGTAGGGGGTCGGAATTGAAGGCACTAGAGACAGCGCCGCTCCCGACGGCCCCGGGGAGATTCTCAATGAGCCCGGTAGTAGCATCGTTGAGAATTTGGAGCCAGTTTCGCCAGCACTTCAGGTTGGGGGCAGGGTCAAGGGAAATGCCGATTTGTGGGAACCATAGGTTTGAGCCAGTGAAGTGGGATGGATATTTTCAGAGATGGGAGGAAAAAGGAATTAGGACATTAAAAGATTTGTTTCTTGGGAGTTGGTTTGCAGGATTGAAGGAGCTGGAAGTGAAGTATGGGCTGGAGCAGGGGGAAATGTTTAGATACATGCAGGTTCGAGATTTTGCCAGAAAGGAGATACAGAGCTTCCCAGTAGAGCTGGCTTCCACATTGCTGGAGGAGGTGCTGACGACAGGGGGCCTGGAGAAGGGGTAGTATCGGCAGTTTACGGCGCTATTGTGGAAGAGGAAAAGACGCCATTGGAAGGGATCAAGGCAAAGTGGGAGGAAGAGTTGGGAGAGGGTATGGAGGAGGGGTTCTGGTCTGAGGTGCTCCGGAGGATGAATGCCTCCACCTCGTGTGCGAGGTTGGGGCTGATACAGCTGAAGGTGGTGTATAGAGCACACCTTAAAAGGGCGAGGATGAGCTGGCTCTTTGAGGGGGTTGAAGATGTGTGTGAACATTGCAGGGGGAGGATATGTTTTGGTCCTGTCCAAAGTTGAAGGATTACTGGAAGGAGGTTTTTAGGATAATCTCTAAAGTGGTGCACGTTAACTGGACCTGGGCCCTCGAGAGGCAATATTCGGGGTGTCGGACCAGCCGGGGTTGGAAATGGGTGCGGAGGCAGATGTTGTAGCCTTTGCCTCGTTGATCGTCCAAAGGAGGATCCCGCCCTGGCGTGGCGGGGGGGCCTGCTGGAATTCTTGATGCTTGAGAAGGTCAAATTTGAACTAAGGGGAAGGATGGAGGGGTTTTATCATTCATGAGCGTTTTTCATTATGCACTTTGGAGAATTGAATTATATCAAACATTTGGGGGGCGGGTGCTGGGAAGGTTGGGGGGAGAGCGATTGTACGTATTAATGGTGATTATTAACTCCTGATTCCTTTTGTCATTTGTTTATGTTAACATGGGGGCTAATGTTTGGGGCTTCGGTGGGGGGTGGGATCGTTGTTATTGATATGGGCATTGACATTGCATTTGTTACTGATTATTGTTTATTGTTGGGTGTAAATTTGGGAGAAAATGTGAAAAAGGAGAATAAAAATATATTTTTTTAAAACACCTCGGACTGCAGCTGTTAAAGAAGGCAGCTCACTACCACCTTCTGAAGGGTAACTGGGGATGGGCAATAAATGCTGGCCTAGCCAACAATGCCCACATCCCATAAATTATTTTTTTTAAACTGTAATAATGAGAAAAACAGGCATGGTATGCCAGTTCTAATTAAAGAGGTGTAATATATTAGTGAGAATAAACAAATTTATGAGATTAGCAGACATGGTATATCAGGACAGATGATGTGGGTGCAGTGTATTAGTGTGAATAATATAGATACAGTTTATTAATAAAAATGTGGATTACTGGGGGAAAAACAAGCTCAGGAACCAGCATATCAGGGGGTCAGCGAAGATTGTGGGAACATTGAAGAAAATTGCTGAGAAGGGATTGAAATGGTACAGTTGTGGAGACAGAGAGGGAATGTGGTCTGATGAGTGATGGAGGTGAGAGTGCCAGGAAGAGAGAAAGGCCTAAGACCAGATGGAACAATGTGGTGATGAGACAATTAAATGCAGTGGGATTGGAAGAGGCATGGATATCCTGAGAGATGGAGATGGATGATCACCAGCATTGCGGCAGCTCCAAAGTAAAATGGTAGAGGCTGAAAGAAAAAGAGCAGTATGTTCGCAAGAATAATCAAGAGCAGTATTTAGGCATTAATAATACAAGCACGGTATATTCAAGAGAACAAGAGGCACCGTATAACAATGCGAATGATATTGGCTCATAAACTCTTGCAGGTGCAGTATATTAGTGAGAATTATGCAGATGGATGTATCAGTGCGCATAATAAGGATGCAGTAATTGCTGTGAATGATATGGGTGCAATATATTACTGACAAAGATATGGGTGCAGCATATTAATCAGAATGATATGAGTGAAGTATATTACTGTGAATGATATGGATTCAGTTTATTAGACATAATATTACAGGCAGAGTATATTGCAGAGAATGATATGGGTGCAGCATATTAATCAGAATGATATAGGTATATTACTGTGAATAATATGTGTGGAGTATATTATTGTGAAGAATATGGGTGCAGTATATTACTGAGAACGATATGGGTACAATATATTGGATAGTATTATACAAGCAGAGTATATTTCTGACAATGACATGGGTGCAGAATATTAAAGAGAATGATATCAGTGCAGCATAGTTCTATGAATGATATGGGTGCAGTATAATGCTGTGAATGATAAGGGTGCAGCATATTAATGAGAATGATATGGGCGCAGTATATTTCTGAATAATATTGGTGCGATATATTACTGAGAATAGTACGAGTGCAGTATATTACTGAGAATGATACAGATGTATATTGCTGAGAATGATATGAGTGCAGGACAGCACGGTGGTGCAGTGGTTAGCACTGCTGCCTCATGGTGCCAAGGACCCATGTTCGATCCCGGCCTCGGGTCACTATCCATGTGGAGTTTGCATATTCGCCCTTTGTCTGCATGGGTCTCACCCCCACAACCCAAAAAGATGGGCAGAGCAGGTGGATTGGCTACTTTAAGTTGCCCCTTAATTGGAAAAAAAAGAATTGGGTACTCTAAATTTACATTAAAAAATAAATTTTTAAAAAGAGAATGATATGAGTGCACTATAATACTGAGACTGATACAGATGCAGTATATTATTGAGAATGATACAGATGCAGTATATTGCTGAGCATAATACAGATTCAGTATATTATTGAGAATGATACAGACGCAATATATTTCTGAGCATGATACAGATTCAGTATATTACTGTGAATGATATGACTGCAGTATATTACTAAAAATGATACAAATGCAGTACATTACTGAGAATGATATGAGTGCAGTATAGTACCAAGATGATACATTTGCAGTATACTACTGAGAATGATACAGATGCAGTATATTGAGAATGATATGAGTGCAGTATATTACTGAGAATGATACTGATACAGTATACTACTGAGAACGATATGGGGGCAATATATTACTGAGAACGATATGGGGGCAATATATTACTGAGAACGATATGTCTGCAGTGTATTACTGAGAATGATACGAGTTCAGTATACTGAGAATGATATGAGTGCAGTATATTAGTGAGACTGACACGGGTGCAGTATAATTGTGAAATTTGAACGGGTGTAGTATAGTAGGGAGAATCAAACGGGTTCAGTATATTTGAACATTATACAGGTGCAGTATGTTAGTGAGAATGATACAGGTGCAGTATATTTGTGAGAATGTGTGCGGTATTATACTGAGAATGATACAGGTGTCGTATATTAGTGAGAATGATACAGGTGCAGTGTATTAGTGAGAATGATACGGGTGCAGTATATTAGTGAGAATGATACAGGTGCAGTATATTAGTGAGAATGATACGGGTGCAGTATATTAGTGAGAATGATACAGGTGCAGTATATTAGTGAGAATGATACAGGTGCAGTGTATTAGTGAGAATGATACAGGTGCCGTATATTAGTGAGAATGATACAGGTGCCGTATATTAGTGAGAATGATACAGGTGCAGTGTATTAGTGAGAATGATACAGGTGCCGTATATTAGTGAGAATGATACAGGTGCAGTATATTAGTGAGAATGATACAGGTGCCATATATTATTAATATATTTGGGGCCTCACGGTAGCATGGTGGTTAGCATCAATGCTTCACAGCTCCAGGGTCCCAGGTTCGATTCCCGGCTGGGTCACTGTCTGTGTGGAGTCTGCACGTCCTCCCCGTGTGTGCGTGGGTTTCCTCCGGGTGCTCCGGTTTCCTCCACAGTCCAAAGATGTGCGGGTTAGGTGGATTGGCCATGCTAAATTGCCCGTAGTGTAAGGTTAATGGGGGGATTGTTGGGTTACGGGTATATGGGTTACGTGGGTTAAGTAGGGTGATCATTGCTCGGCACAACATCGAGGGCCGAAGGGCCTGCTCTGTGCTGTACTGTTCTATGTTCTATTAGTGAGAATGATACAGGTGCCGTATATTAGTGAGAATGATACAGGTGCCGTATATTAGTGAGAATGATACAGGTGCCGTATGTTAGTGAGAATGATACAGGTGTCGTATATTAGTGAGAATGATACAGGTGCAGTATATTAGTGAGAATGATACAGGTGTCGTATATTAGTGAGAATGATACAGGTGCTGTATGTTAGTGAGAATGATACAGGTGCCGTATATTAGTGAGAATGATACAGGTGCAGTATATTATTGAGAATGATACAGGTGCCGTATATTATTGAGAATGATACAGGTGCAGTGTATTAGTGAGAATGATACAGGTGCCGTATATTAGTGAGAATGATACAGGTGCCGTATATTAGTGAGAATGATACAGGTGCAGTATATTAGTGAGAATGATACAGGTGTCGGATATTAGTGAGAATGATACAGGTGCTGTATATTAGTGAGAATGATACAGGTGCTGTATGTTAGTGAGAATGATACAGGTGCCGTATATTAGTGAGAATGATACAGGTGCAGTATATTATTGAGAATGATACAAGTGCCGTATATTAGTGAGAATGATACAAGTGCCGTATATTAGTGAGAATGATACAAGTGCCGTATATTAGTGAGAATGATACAGGTGCAGTATATTAGTAAGAATGATACAGGTGCCGTATATTAGTGAGAATGATACAGGTGCAGTATATTAGCGAGAATGATACAGGTGCCGTATATTAGTGAGAATGATACAGGTGCAGTATATTAGTAAGAATGATACAGGTGCCGTATATTAGTAAGAATGATACAGGTGCCGTATATTAGTGAGAATGATACAGGTGCCGTATATTAGTAAGAATGATACAGGTGCAGTATATTAGTGAGAATGATACAGGTGCAGTGTATTAGTGAGAATGATACAGGTGCCGTATATTAGTGAGAATGATACAGGTGCCGTATATTAGTGAGAATGATACAGGTGCCGTATATTAGTGAGAATGATACAGATGCTGTATATCAGTGAGAATGATACAGGTGCCGTACATTAGTGAGAATGATACAAGTGCCGTATATTAGTGAGAATGGTACAGGTGCCGTATATTAGTGAGAATGATACAGGTGCCGTATATTAGTGAGAATGGTACAGGTGCCGTATATTAGTGAGAATGATACAAGTGCCGTATATTAGTGAGAATGATACAGGTGCCATATATTAGTGAGAATGGTACAGGTGCCGTATATTAGTGAGAATGATACAAGTGCCGTATATTAGTGAGAATGATACAGGTGCCGTATATTAGTGAGAATGGTACAGGTGCCGTATATTAGTGAGAATGATACAGGTGCCGTATATTAGTAAGAATGATACAGGTGCCGTATATTAGTGAGAATGATACAGATGCCGTATATTAGTGAGAATGATACAGGTGCCGTATGTTAGTGAGAATGATACAGGTGCAGTATATTAGTGAAAATGATACAGGTGCCGTATATTAGTGAGAATGATACAGGTGCAGTATATTAGTGAGAATGATACAGGTGCAGTATAGTAGTGAGAATGATACAGATGCCGTATATTAGTGAGAATGATACAGGTGCAGTATATTAGTGAGAATGATATGAGAGAAATATATTACTGAGGTGTTACTATAAGTGGTTCACGTGCACCACTTTAGAGATGACCCTGAACACCTCCTTCCAGTAATCCACCAGCGTTGGACAGGACCAAAACATATGAACGTGGTTTGCGCGCGCACACACACACACACACACACACACACCCCCCCCCCCCCCCCCCCCCCCCCCCCCCCACCCCGCAACGTTCACACACGTCTTCTACCCCCTCAAAGAGCCGGCTCATCCTCGCCCTTGTAAGGTCCGCTCTATACACCACCTTCAGCTGTATCAGCCCCAACCTCGCACACAAGGTGGAGGCATTCACCCTCTGGAGCACCTCACAACAGAACCCCTCCTCCATACACTCTCCCAGCTCTTCCTCCCACTTTGTCTTGATCTCTTCTAGTGGCGCCTTCTCCTCCTCCAAAATAGCCCCGTAAACCGCCGATACTACCCCTTTCTCCAGTTCCACCTGTCGTCAGCACCTCCTCCAGCAATGTGGAAGTCAGCTCTACTGGGAAGCTCTGTATCGCGTTTCTGGCAAAGTCTCGAACCTGCATATATCTAAATATTTCCCCCTGCTCCAGCCCATACTTCACTCCCAGCTCCTTCAATCCCGCAAAACGACCCCCAAGAAATAAATCTTTTAGTGTATTAACTCCTTTTTCCTCCCATCTCCGAAAATTTCCATCCCACTTCCATGGCTCAAATCTATGGTTCCCCCAAATCGGCATTTCCTTTCACCCTGCTCGAAACCCGAAGTGCTGTCGAAACTGCCTCCAAGTTCTCAACGAAGCTATTATTACCGCATTCCCTGTGTATCTCCCCGGGGCCATCGGGATAGGATTCAGTATGTTAATGAGGATTATATGAGTACCATATTAGCACGAATAATATGGTTAGGGTAGTATATTGGTGTGAATAAAATGGGCAGCATCTTAGCGTGAATAATATGGGTGCAGTATATTAATGTGAAATATATGAAGCAGTATATTAGTGTGAATAAAATGGGTGCAGTATATTAGCATGAATTATTGGGTAGTATGTTAGTATGAATTATGTGTGGCAGTATATTAGTGTGAATGATTTTGGTGTAGTATATTAGTGTGAATAATATCAGGCAGTATAGCGCTGTGGTTAATATGGGTGCAATCTATTAGCGCGAATGATTTGGATGCAGTATATTAGTGTGAATATCGGGCAGTATATTGGTGTGAATTATATGCGGCAGCACATTAATGAGAATAAAATGAGTGCAGAATATTAGCATGAATCATATGGGGCAGTATATTTATTTGAATTATATGCGGCGGCTTATGAGTGAATAATGAGTGCAGTATGATAGTGTGAATAACATAGGTGAATAATATGGGGCAGCATATTAGTATGAATAATATGGTTGTGTATATTAATGTGTAAAATATAGAAGCGGTGTAATTGTGTAAATAATATTGGGAAGTATATTAGATTGAATAATATGAGTGCAGTATATTAGTGTGAATAATATTGGGCAATATATTAGTGTGAATTATATGTGTTAGTATATTGGTGTGAATGATATTGGTGCAGCATATTAGCATGAATAATATGGGACCATACATTTGCCTGAATTATATGCAGCAGTATATTAGCATGAATTTATGAGTGTAGTGAAGCAGTGTGAATGATATGGGTGCAGTATATTAGTGTGAATGGTACGGGTGCAGTATATTAGTGAGAATGATACAGGTGCCGTATATTAGTGTGAATGATACAGGTGCCGTATATTAGTGAGAATGATATGGGTGCAGTATATTAGTGAGAATGATATGGGTGCAGTATATTAGTGAGAATGATATGGGTGCAGTATATTAGTGAGAATGATATGGGTGCAATATATTAGTGTGAATGATATGGGTGCAATATATTAGTGAGAATGGTACGGGTGCAATATATTAGTGGGAATGGTACGGGTGAAGTACATTCGTGAAAATAATACGGGAGAGGTCTATTAGTGGGAATGATATTGATTCAGCATCTTTCTGTGACTAACATGCGGTATATTAGTATGAATAACATGGGACATTATTTAGTGTGAATAATCTCTGACATTATGGGAGCGAGTGAACCAAATGGAAATAATCTCTGACATTATGGGAGCGAGTGAACCAAATGGAAATAATCTCTGACATTATGGGAGCGAGTGAACCAAATGGGAACTATGTCCCAGAGCGAGCACATTTAGCCGTGTATTTCCCTGCGCTCAGAGCGGCGAGAAACACAATGCTATCTAATGCGACTCCGGTTTAGATACAGAGCCTCAGTGGGTGACCTGCCACCCAGGCTGCACATCCCGTTTCCTGCACTGAGGAGGCCGCTCGCCGAATCTCACCGTACTGGGAGAGATCGGGATGCTAATTTTAAGGCCAAAGCCCCAACTCACCTATAAGAGGGTCCTCAGTCACCCCCACCTCGCATGCACAGGGCACCCCCGGGCCCAATCACGCCGTGCAAAAAATGCCAGATTGGCACCTTGGCACTGCCAGCCAATACCCCTGCCATCTGGAAATTCCACCTGGGCATCTTGGCAAGACCAGGCTGGCACCCTGCCCGGAGGGAAAGCACCTGGGCGCCTGTAATCCCCTAGATGACCCCGCGGAGTGCCGTTCCGTCCGGTCCCTGTTAGTGAAGACCAGTACTGAACAGCGCTTGTCCAAGATCTCCAAGGCAAAGGGAATAGTTCCCAATGTCTTGGTTCCTTCAGGGAACTGCATATTAGAGAGAGACTAGCTGTCTCGCTGTAATATGTAGATTTGCCACAATGGGTGGACTTCACATCGCAACATCTAGCGAGATCGCATTAGATCTCACAAGACATGGCGAGCCACGTGGATTCTAGAAGCAGGGTCTTCTATCATTTACCGGCCACGTTTTACCGCAGTACGCTGCTTTTTGGGCGCAGTGTGGCTAGTAGATCGCACCCTATGTTATTGTGAATAATATGGGTGAAGTATATTAGTATGAATAATATGGGGCCAGTATTTAGTGTGAATAATATTGATACAGTATATTAGTGTGAATAATGTCAGACAGTTTAATATGAATAATATGGGTGCAGTATGTTAGTGTGAATAGTATTGGTACAGTATATTGGTGTGAATAATATGGGTGCATTATGTTAGTGTGAATAGTATTGGTACAGTATATTGGTGTGAATAATATGGGTGCAGTATGTTAGTGTGAATAATCAGACAGTATGTTTGTGTCAAAAATAAGGGGCAGTATATTAGTGTGAATAATATCAGTCAGTTTATTAGTATGAATATAAGGGGCAGTATATTAGTGTGAATAATATCCGACAGTATATTGGTATAAATAATGTGCGTACAGTATGTTATTTTGAATAGTATGCAGTATGGGTGCAGTATGTTAGTGTGAATAATATCAGACAGCAAATTAGTGTAAATCGTATGGGTGAAGTATATTAGCATGAATAATAAGGGGCAGTATAATAATATGAATTATATGTGGCAGTACAGGTGTAGTTTATGACTGTGAATAATTTGGGGAGGATATTAGCCTGACTAATATAGATACAGTATAATAATGTGAATAATATCCAACAGTATGTTAGTTGAATAATATGGGTGCAATACACGAGTGAGAATAATATTGAGCAGTATATTAGTGAGAATAACATAGGTGCAGGACATAAGTGAGAATAATATAGGTGCGTATATTTGTGTGAATAATACATGTGCAGTATATTAATGGGAATTTTACAACTGGAATAAATTAGTAAGAATATTGCAGCTATAATTCATTACTTTGAATGATGAATGCAATACATTATGCAAATAATGCGAGTGGTGTTTATTACTGTAAATAACTCAAGTGTTTTATATGATTAGAACACAATGTCTTATTGAGTATCGAATGGTTAGCAATATCTTACAAAGACCATAGAATCATAGAATTTACAGTGCAGAAGGCGGACATTCGGCCCATCGAATCTGCACTGGCACTTGGAAAGAGCACCCTACCCAAGCCCATACCTCCACCCTATCCCCGAAACCCCACCCAACCTTTTTGGACACTAAGGGCAATTTGGCATGGCCAATCCACCTAACCTGCACATCTTTGGACTGTGGGAGGAAACCAAAGCACCCAGAGGAAACCCACGCAGACACGGGGAGATTGTGCAGACTCCGCACAGACAGTGACCTAAGCCGGAAATTGAACCTGGGACCCTGGAGCTGTGAAGCAACTGTGCTAACCACTGTGCTGCCCTGGCATTGGTATTTTTCTCATCTGCAATTTTTTTGCAGTACAGCATGATTTCCTCATCTTGTTTCATCGAGCCATTTTGATCTTAGTATCTCACCACAAACACTGTTTTCAGCCTTTATCAGGTGACTCTTAAGTGACAGTTTGGTTTAGGTTAGTCTTAGAAAATGGTAATGTAACATATTGTGCTATAGCACACCACTTTGCATGTGAGGTCTGTTATCCAATTTGGTTTCAAAATGAAGGGTTGTCCTATTTTGTGTAAGCCCGTCTGAACTTAGTCGCCTCCCATTAAAGAGACATTATGACTTATACTCGCTAGCTGGAAAAGCCCCAACCAACAACAGATTTTCAAAGGAAAAGAAATAAATCAAAGTAATAAAGTACAATGGCAAGAACATTCCACCCATTAACCTATAGTTAGATAGCCATCGTAACTTTAGCTATGTCAGTGATGTGAGTCACATTTTGAGCCTTGCTCTAATTTTTCAATAGAAAACTGTCCAAAACTGTCTTATTGGCGATTAATTGCCCTAAACATTAGATGACTGAGTTTAGGCTTCCTTTTCCCTCAGGGATTTACATCCTTGATCGTCGTTTTAGATGTCTGGATGACTCATGCAATCAACTGACCTCGTTCATGTACAGCTTCTGCCAACAGTCTCGTCGACAGCGCATTATTCAGAGGAATCGCACGGAGCGCCTCTCTGACCTGCTGGACTGGAAGTATCTAGGAAGGGTAAAGCTCAGCAATATTTCTCAGTCTTAAAATAATCATGCGTAACCTATTTTCAAATCCAATCAAGTGTTCGTGTTGTGTCGCTTTAAAAGCTCCAATGGCTTCATCATTTTCACACTTAATTTTCTTTGTTATGTTCTGATTTCATCGCTCATTGGGGGGGATTTTTGTGCACCTGCCGCCATTGCTGTCAGCAGAATTTTCCAGTTCCACTGCTGTTAACATGAATGCCAGACATTCAACTGTATATCTCTATCTTCTTCAAGACGATACCTGCTGTTGATACTTTTGCATTTTGAAATTTAGATACAAATGAGCCACAAATCTCCCTTTGCTTTAATGTTGGAAAATCTGAAAATATCCTCTCCAGACTCTGCCAGCAAACTACCCTGAATGTCACCTCAATCAGGGAACATGGAATCTCATACACTTGTTTGCCCCTGAACAGAGCTTCCTCTCCTGATCTGTGCTCTAATGAAGACTCGAGGTCCTGCCACCTCAGCATCTCAAGCCTCTATTGCTAAAACTCTCGTCCATGTGTTCATAATCTTAGGCTCAACGTCTCTCATTGTCTCCTGGCTAACCTCCCCATTTTAGCCCTCTATAAATTGTAACTCAATTGAAACATTGCTATCTAAATCCCAACAGTCTTATGTTCCCACCATTCCTGTCTTATTGCCCGGTTCCCGGGGGAAATTGGTTGAGAAACCCGACCCATCTAATTGTACTCGACGAAAGGATGTCGAAGGCCACGAAAAAGACTGTTGGAAAGAAGAGTATGAGTGGTAGTCCTTGATGGAGCCAGAGAGATGCGTAGCTCACGGGGAGAAAAGATGGCAGAGGGGACCTTGACAATGGGGCTGCTCCTATCAAAATAGCTAGCACCCCCTTCATCAGAGAATTGACCTGAAACTTCTCATCTTCCTTTTCAAATCCTTCCATGGCCTTACCTCACCCTGACTTAGTGGTTCCTCCTGTTTTACATGCCTGCACACATACTCCGCGTCTCTGGGAATCTCTATTGATAGCCCTCCACATAGACACCTTACTGAAGTTCAAAAGGCTTCTCCAAAACATTCTCTTTGACATGTTATCATGGCCTTTGCTGTCTCGTTATTCTACCTGCATATCCTCTTTGTTTTGCTCCTCGATGTAAAGCATTTTCAGACGTCTTTCTGTGCATGGATCGCACTACAGAATCATTGATGGTTTGTGTTGTCTCTGTATTTGAAAGGTTATCACCCAGAAAGAGAGTTATGTATTGTCTTTTTTGTTTTTTTTGTAAATGGAATGCCTTCTTGATTATCGTTTCAGTATTATGTACACGCGAGGCAGTTGGCATTAGCCAAGACTTTCCCAGATTCCTTCACGTCCTCACTCTGGGAGCCTGAGGTGGTAAGTAAAGCCTTTGTTTGTTGGCATAGTTGTTTGTTTATATTGTTAATTATTGCCTAATGTCAGGGCTTGCTCAAGAAGGAGATTTTCATCTTTATTGTTAGGTTACTTATTATCACTTTAAGGTCACTTGAAAAAATTATTACCAAATTTTAATGTCTTAGAATTATTTTTAAAGCTGAAATGTTTTTATTTGCGCCAAGGACATTGCACTAATATCTGTGATGCATTTTTGTGAATCTTTGTGCTCAAAGCTGTGTGCTGTTTCACATTCTGCAACTCTCAGCTCATAATAATACCCTATTTAATGATAGGGAATCAAACCCTTGTCATAATTTCCCTGTCCTTCAGTATTACATCGTCCATATCGTGATTTGGATAGTGAGGCTGTCCATTCTGCATTTACTTCCAATTTTTTTAGTGTTGCTCTTCATCAGCCATAAATCTTTTTTTGCCATGATGGTATTTATGTATTTCTATTCTTATATTTTAGAGAAGAATATATTTTACCTGGATCTTTAGCAAAGCGACAGTCATTACCAGATTGTTTCATTCAAACTTTTCCAAGTCAGCATGGTGCTCTGCATTTCTTGCAGTTGTTGCAAACTGGGCCAGTATAGATATGTGGAGCGCAGTGCCCATTAGAGAGCTCCATCGCAGTGCTGCAATGTGGGGGGGGGGAACATGCCCACTTTTCATGGTACTAGCTGCCCTATGGCAAGTTAAAAGGACCAGTGCAGATGGATGAATGAGTGAGTAGGTAAGGTGGTAGGGTGGGGTAAATAGGTGGGGTAAGTGAGTGAGGTAAGTGGATAGGTGTGCAGGGTGACACATGAGTCAGATGGTCGGGTGGCAGGTGGATCAGGTCAGGGGCGTGTAGTCTGGTGGCAGCCGTGCGAGTGATTGATGGGTTAGTTCTGTAGTTATCCCGGAGCGAGACTAGAATTTTTCTAACATTTCCGGGATAATTATTCGGGTAAGTCCTGAGGTCTCTGAGTCAGAGACCTTTGTGGAGGATCCGGGGCTGGAGGAGGAGTACAAACTTCCTGGCATTTCCGGACTTCCCCGGGGTACAGAATTGTATCGTGGGCCATTTCGATGTCTCATGATCCAAAAACCAGAAGATCTGAACCATGACCTCCCAAATATCTGCACAAAAATAATGTTGTGTATAAATTAAGTGAGCAAGGGTGTGAGGAGTTGGATAGGACCCTCAGTACCGAGTAATCAACAAGGTAGTACATCCAGGTATAGGAGAGGCTATTTGGCAGAGCACCTTGTCCCAGGATAGAACCCAAAACTTATTTTTCAACTTTATCCTTATTACTGTTAAAGCGACTACTTTGTCAAAGCTTTTCGTCTTGCGGGACTTCGGTGGCGGCATGTAGGAGAAAGTTGCACATAACGTAGCTGCCACCAGAGTCCTTGGTTTTTGGTCCTATTGCCCAGTTCCTGGGGAAACTGGTTGACAAACCCAACCCGTCTAATTGTACTCAACGAAAGGATGTCGAAAGCTGCGAAAAAGACTGTTGGAAAGAAGGGCACAAGTGGTAGTCCTTCAACGGAGCCAGAGAGTTGCGTAGCTCTCTGGGAGGAAAGGTGGCAGAGGAGACCTCGATGGGTGGACTGCTCCTATCACAGTAGAAGCGCTGACTAGTGTAATGGCACTCGAATGTGAGAAACAATTTGGCAAACACTTTGAAAGACAAGCAATGCCGATGATAGAGACACCCTCAAAAGATCCATTGAGGACATGCTGGGCCCAATAAGAAAGAAGTTGGGAATGACCTCTGAGGCCGTGAAAGAGCGTGGAGAGTTGCTGAAGCGAGTGGAAGGGATTTTGTCGTGGCACAGAGACCAAATAGCCTCGCTAGAAGCCAAGATGCCTAAGATGGAGGAGAGGAATAAAGCTCTGAGGGCAAAAGTCAAGGACCTGGAGAACAGGTTAAGGAGGGGAAACCTCAGGATCATGGGGTTGCCGGGGGAGTTGGAGGGCAAAGTTGTTGGGGGGATGAACAGATGTCCCCTCTTGAGCAGGATAGGGCCCAAAGAACACTCCAGCAGAGGCCCCCAGCGAATCAGCCACCACGGCTGGTGATAGTTCATTTCCATAGCTACCAGAAGATGGAGCGGGTCCTGAAATGGGCCAAAGGGAACCAGGATATGAGGTCGGAAAGAAATAAGCAAATTTATCAAGATGCCGGGGCAGTGCTCACAAAGAGGCATGCAGCCTTTAATAAGGTGAAGTTGACATTATTTAAAAGTGGAGTGCATTTTGGTGTGTTGTACCCGGTGAGATTGAGAGTTCCGCATAACTCAAAAGATCATGGCCGGGATTCTTCGAGCGACCACGCCGCAATCACACTCGACACGGGGGCGGAGATGGGGCGTCGGACCCCCGGCACCTTCCCGCGATTCTCCGGTGAATCACCGCCAGTCGCGCCCATTGAAAGATGCCCCCGCGCAATTCTCCCCGGACGACTGGCCGAGTTCCTGTTGGTGTGGTTCACGTATGGTTCCACCCGGCGGGAGCTCGGAGTTGCGGCTGCGGTGGCCGTCCTGTTGGGCGGGGATGGCGAGGGGATCTGTCACCGGGAGGGCCTCCACGACAGTCAGGCCCGCGATCGGGGGCCACTGATCGGCGGGGGCGTGTGATCTGGGGGGGGAGGCCTACTTCTTCGAGTGCTAATCACTCTGGACTTTTTTCTAGATTCTCCATTATTAAGGGGGCTTGCAGGGCCCCGGAGTGCTCCAGGCAGCTCCGGCTGCCGATTCGGGGCCCTGCACTTCCACCTGCGGCACCGGCCACATGCCACGTGGCGGACCCACACAGGGGGCCAACGCCGTAGGCGGAGGTGCAGGGCCCTGAATCGGCAGCCGGAGATGCCTGGAGCACTCCAGGGCCCTGCAAGCCCCCTTAATAACGGAGAATCTAGAAAAAAGTCCGGAGTGATTCGCGCCCATTTTCTCATGGGCATGGGGACACAGCCCCATTATTGGAGAATTCCAGCCCATTTTTTTGAGACGGCAGAGGAGGCGGAGGCTTTTGTCAAGGAACAACAACTTGGACTGAATTGAAAGGGTTTGAATGGGACTTTAATGAGTGTTGATGGAATGGGATTGTTTGGGGTGTTTTCTGTAAATATGTTTGGTTAACTGGGGGGGGGTTGTGGCTTGTTAGACATGTTTGGACAAGTTTAGATGTGCCTAGTGTGTTCATTTGGTGGGGAGCGAGATGGTGAGGAGGGAGCATAGTTTGGTAGGAGGTAGCATGCAGGTTCTCGAGTTGAGGGGGGGGCAGGCGGGGAGGGAGGAGAGTAGAATGATGACAGTGACTGGGGTTTTTTCTTTGTCTTACCTGATGATTGGGGTCAGAGGCTGATATTGGTTGGGCCTTGACTCTAAGAACTGGGAATAAGGATGGGATAATTCCTCACGTGGAAATGGCTGACTTGTGATGGAAGGGGGAGGTGGTGGTTGAGAGACCCCCGATCGGAATAGTCACTTGGAACATTAGGGGTTTGGGAGACCCAGTGAATCGAGCAAGAGTTTTCTCTCAACTGAAGAATTTAAGGACCGATATAATAATGGAGCTTCTGCAGGTGACCCGCCTGTGAGTGAGGGATCAGACTAGGCCCCGAAAGGGCTGGGTGAGCCAGGTGTTTCACTGGAGCTTTAATAGCAGGGCCCACGTGTGTGGCAATTTTAATTCACAAAAGCGTCTGTTTTCTTGTGGTAAGTGTTGTGGCGGATCAAGGAGACAAGTATGTGATAGTCACTAGGACACTGAAAGGTAAATTAGTGGGGCTGATCAATGTGTGCGCCCCAAATTGGGATGGTGTAACATTCATGAGGTGATTGTTGGCCGCAATACTGGATTTAGACACATATCAGTTGATTCTGGGGGAGATTTTAATTACATTTTGAACCTGAAACTTGACCGGTCTAAACCAAAGTCGTTGAACCCTTTGGGGGTGGCAAAGATGTTGGGCGCGATTCTCTGACCCCACGCCGGGTGGGAGAATCGTGGGAGGGCTGGGCGAATCATGCCACACCGCCCTGGCACCCCCACGCGATTCTCCCATCCCCCCCCCCCCCCCCAAAACGGCGTGTCGCGTTTTGCGGCAGGTCGCTCGGAGAATCGCCGCGACCGGCGGTTCTCCGGCCTGGATGGGCCGAGCGGCCTGCCGAACCCGACCGGTTCACGCCGGCGCCAACCACACCTGGTCGCTGCCGGCGTGAACATGGCGCAACCGCTGCATGTGGGGCCTGTGGGGGGCGGAGGGAGGATTGAGCACCAGGGGCGTACTCAGGAGGGGTCTGGCCCGTGATCGGTGCCCACCGATCGTCGGGCCGGCGTCTCTGAAATACGCACTCTTTTCCCTCCGCCGCCCCGCAAGATCAAGCCGCCATGTCTTGCGGGGCAGCGGAGGGGAAGACTGAAACCGCGCATGCGCGGGTTGGTGCCGGCCAACCTGCGCATGCGCGGGTGACGTCATTTAGGCGGCGCCGCTTTGACGCATGCGTCAAGGCCCGGCGCCCGAGATTGACGCGCCACCACTCCTAGCCCCCTGGGGGGGGGGGGGGGGGGGGGGGAGGAGAGAGAGTAGGGGGCGAGGAGCGGCCTCCGATGCCGGAGTGAAACACTCTGGGTTTCACTCCGGCGTCGGCACTTTGTCTCCCTTTGGGAGAATCGCGCCCGTTGTTGGCATTTATGGAGTAAATGGGGGTGCAAGGAATTTTTATTTTTCTCACCAGTACATAAAGTATATTCGAGGATAGATTATTTTCCTGATAGGAAGGTCACCTCTCCCTGGGACGATAATCATCTCAGACCATGCTCCACATTTCGTAGATCTGGTATTAGAACTGGGTTCGGGTCAGTTTCTGACGTGGAGACTGGATGTGGGGTTATTGGCAGACATGGGGTTCTGTGGACAGATATTGAGGGGTATGGACAAGTACGTGGGTTTTAATAGGAATGGGTAGGTATCACCATTGTTCTATGGGAGGCCTTAAAAGCAGTAACTAGAGGAGAGATCATAGAGCACTAAGCTCATGTAGATAGGGAGGCAAGAGAGGAATGCCAAAAATTGCTGGTTGTCATTTTGGAAATAGACCGCAGGTTTTCGAATGACACACCCCCAGAGGTCCTAGTAAGCAGACAAGGAGGGAGGATTGAGCACCAGGGGCGTGCTCAGGAGGGGTCTGGCCCGTGATCGGTGCCCACCGATCGTCGGGCCGGCGTCTTATCTACAGACAAGGCAGTGTGCCAGTTGCTCAAGGGAGGTTACTTATGAATATGGGGAGAAGGCCAGTCGTCTTGCCAGTTGAGGTGGCAGGCAGGCTCCTAGGAAATTATCCAGGTCAGAGACTCGGGTGGCAGGCTGCTGTCCGCTTCGGACAAAGTCAATGGAGCGTTTGAAACATTTTACTAGAATCTTTATAGGTCAGAACCGCCGAGGGAGAAGTCAGGTATGTCGGAGATTTTAGAGGGCTTAGGATTTCCCGAGGTGGGGGAGGAAGAGTGCGAGGGGCTGGAGGAGCTATTGGGTGCAGAGGAGGACTTGGCAATAATAGAGCGGATGCAAACCGGTAAGGCCTCTGGGTTGGTCGGTTTCCCAGTGGAGATTTACAAGAAGTGCGCTGGACAGCTGGTGCCATTATTAGTGGGGATGTTTGAGGACTCTGTAACACCGAGTTCCCTGCCTGAGATGCTGATGCAGGCATCAATTTAACTTCTATTAAAAAAAAGACAAGGACCTTGTGGAATTTAGGTCATATCGTCCTATTTCATTACTTAACATGAATGCCAAGATTCTAGCATTTTTAGCGTTGAGATTGGAACCATGCCTCCCTCAATTGATTGGAGAAGATCAGATGGAATTTGTCAAAGGCCAGCAATTGACGTCCAATGTGCAGTGATTGCTAAATGCTCTGCTTTTCCTGTCTGAGGGGCCTGACCTAAAGGAAATCGTCTTGTTAGACACGAGAAAGGCATTTGATAGGTTAGAACAGGAAGATCTACTTGTGGATATGGAGAGGTTCGGGTTGGGGCCCACGTTTATGTCATGGAAATGGCTGTTGTACAAAGCCCCCTTGGCTAATGCCCGCACCAGTACCACAAGCTCGGAGTATTCCAATCAAATACGGGAACGAGACGGAGGTGCCCTATTTCGCCCTTCTTGTTAACATTGGCAATAGTTGGTCATCGCTTTGAGGGATTTGAGTAAGTGGAGAGGGAGAATGAGGGGAAGGGGGGAGCATAGGGTTTTCCTGTATGCTGATGATCTGTTACTTTACATGACAGACACGATCCCAACCATGGTGATATAATGGAACTACTGAGGTGCTTTGGCTCCTTTTGAGGATATAAGATGAACTTGGATGAGAGTGAGTGTTTTCTGGTGAACCCCCGGAGAGGGGAGCCAATCTAGCCGTGCTCCCATTTTGCTTAGCTGTTCCAGCTTTAGATATCTGGTGGGTCCAAGTGGCTCGGGATTTGGCCCGACTTCGTAAACTGAATTACACTAGTTTAGTAGGTAGAGGCAAGACCAATGTGTAAAGGTGGGATAACAGTCCCCTGTCCTTGGCGGGCAGGGTCCAGTCGATCAAGATGAATATTTTGCCACGATTTATGTTTCTGTTCCAGTGTCTTCTGGGTTGCCTTCTTAAATCCTTTTTTGGGAAGAACGAGAAGTTGATAATATCCTTTACATGGGCAGGCAGCATCGCAAGGATTTGTAGTGCAGTCTTTCAGAGGGATAGACGGTCGGGGGGGCTTGCTGAACCTAATATTTTATTACTGGGCAGCTAATGCTGAGGAGGTGTTGGGTTTGTGGAGGGATCCAGGAGCCACGTGGGTGCGAATGGAATCGAGATCATGTAAGGATTCTGCTCTGGGAGTTTTAGCAATGGCCTCGCTCCCTTTCTCATTGACAAAGTATTTGTCAAATCCAGTGGTTGTTTCCACTTTTAAGATATGGAGACAATTTAGACAACATTTAATTTGGGGTCAGTGTCGAAGCTGGCTCCCATCTGTGCTAACCATCTGTTCGAGCCTGTGAGATTAGATGCCACTTTCGTGGGGGTGGGAAGGGAAGGGGCTGGAGAGAGTGGGTGAATTGTTCCAGGAGGGACGCTTCACCAGTTTGGGGAATTGACGGAAACATTTGGGGTCTCGGATTCTGATTTATTCAGATATCTTCAAGTTCGCAACTTTGCAAAACAGATTTTCCTGACACTCCTGTGGCGCCTCCAATGGAGTGTTCTTTTGTTCTCAGGAAGGGAACACTTCTGGTATTTATGGATGGATTATCATAGAATTTACAGTGCAGAAGGAGGCCATTCAGCCCATCGAATCTACGCCGGCTCTTTGAGAGAGCACCCTACCCAAGCCCACACCTCTACCCCATCCCCACAACCTAGCTACCCCGCCCAACACTAAGGGCAATTTTGAACACTAAGGACAATTTAGCATGGCCAATCCACCTAACCTGCACATCTTTGGACTGTGGGAGGAAACCGGAGCACCCGGAGGAAACCCACGCACACACGGGGAGAAAATGCAGACTCCACACAGACAGTGAACCAAGCCGGGAATCGAACCTGGGACCCTGGAGCGGTGAAGCAATTGTGCTAACCACCATGCTACCATGCTGCCCAATGTCAAAGAATTCAGTGTTGGTGGAGGGGGTTAAAGCCAGATGGGAGGAGGAGTCGGGGCCCATACTGGATGACGAGATGTGAAATGAGGCCCTTCGCAGGGTGAACGCAGTAGATTTTCGGACACACCTGGCCAAGTCCAGGATGGGTCGTTTCTTTGCAGGAGTGGAAGACAGGTGCGAGCGCTGCTCAAGAGGTCTGGCTAATCGCATCCACATGTTCTGATCCTGTCCCAAACTCTTGGGTTTCTGGATCTACTTCTTTAGCACCATGTCGGCGATTGTGAAGATTGAGCTGGAGCCCTGTTCTTCAGTGGCCATATTTGGGGCGTCCGTCTCACCTGAGCTGCAGACGGATGTGGGGGCCGATGTTCAGGCCTTCGCCTCGCTGATTGCCCGGAGGCAAGTACTGCTGGGATGGAGGCCGCCTTTCTGCCCAGTTCCTCAGAGTGGCTGGGAGACCTGATGGAGTTCCTATACCTCAAAAGTCAAGTACACCTTCTTTGGACTTTCCGAATTCTCCCGCTGTGTACCCGAACAGGCGCCAGAATGTGGTGACTCGGGACTTTTCACAGTAACTTGATTGCAGTGTTAATGTAAGCCTACTTATGACAATAAAGATTATTATTATTAAGAGAAGGGAGCCATCGAGGGGATCCATCGAAAAATGGCAGCTGTTTATTTGAAGGAATTGGTCACTGTTAGTTGATGAGGGAGGAGAAGGTTGGACTTCCGGTTGCGGCTATGCGGAGCTAAGCCGCACGTTCGGCAGTTCCCGCCAGGAACTGACTTTTGGGCTCTTTTTAGGGCCCCCAGCGGTACTTTTTCGACGTTTCCCAACGTGGGAAGGAGTCAGCAACATTTCCCCAGTAGTATATGGCCTGGACCATGAGTGGGGCGAGGAAGAAAGTGGTTGCAGCGCCAAAGTAGATGCGAGGGAAGAAGCACAAGATGGCGGCGGGCGGAGACCAGGAGGCAGTGGGCGCAGGAGCAGCAGGAGACTCTCCAGCACTGCTTCAGGGAGCTTAAAGTTGCTGGAGCCGTTGAAGGCTTCAATTGACAAACTGCTGGAGACCCAGACGACCAAGGGAGTGGCGATCCGAGAGATCCGACAAAAGGCCTCCGAAAGAGAGGATGTGACCTCAGGCCTCGCGGTGAAGGTGGACATGCACGAGGCGCTCCATAAAAAATGGCAGGAGAGGTTCGAGGAGATGGAGAACCGGTCGAGGCGGGAAAATCTGCGGATCCTGGGCCTTCCGGAAGGGCTGGAGGGGTCAGACGGGGGCGTACGTGGTCATCATGCTAAATTCGCTGATGGGAGCTGGGTCCTTTCAGGGGCCCCTGGAGCTGGAGGGGGCCCACAGAATATTGGCAAGAAGACCCAAGCCGAATGAGCCGCCACAGGCGGTGCTGGTGCGGTTCCACCGGTTTCCTGACCGGGAGTGTGTGCTCAGGTGGGCCAAGAAGGAGCGGAGCAGCAGGTGGGAGAACGCGGAGGTACATATCTACCAGGACTGGAGTGCGGAGGTGGCAAAGAAGAAGGTCAGGTACAATCGGACGAAGGCGGTGCTGCACAGGAAGGGAGTGAAGTGCGGCCTGCTGCAGCCGGTGCGTTTGTGGGTCACCTACAAGGACCGACACTTTTACTTTGAGTCCCCAGAAGAGGCGTGGGCCTTTGTGCAGGCCGAGAAATTGGACTCAAACTGAGGGTTGGGTGCGGGTGTCTGCATGTAACTGTTATATTTTGTGTGGGGGGGGGGGGGTTCTCTGTTTAATGTTGGTTCTTCGTTGTTTTCAGGGCGGGTGGGGCACTGTTTTCTGCTTGGGTTTGTTGGATGGGCTCGAGGAGGGGGGCAGACCTACAGTGTGGGGGGCTGATGGTGTGAAGGGGGTTGGGGCCCCGTGACGGGACTGGGCCGGTAAAGGGAGCTGCTTTAGAGGAGGTGGGGTCGGGCAGGTGGAAAGCGCGGGCTTTTTCCCGCGCTGAGGGTTGACGGGGGCAGGCCGGAGCTGGGAAGCACGGGCTTTTTCCCGCTTGAGAGCGGGAGGGGGAGGAGGAAAGCCTGCTGGTGGACACTGGGGAGGAGGGGAAGCCCCACGCTGGGAGGGGGCGGAGGAGTGGCGTGAGTTGCCGGGGTCAGCAGGAGTCAGCTGACTTGCGGGAGTGCAATGGAGGGAGCAACGCAGCTAGGGGGGGGGGGTCCTAGCCCCGGGGGGGGGGGGGGGGGGGGGGGGGTGGGGGGGGGGGGGGGGGGGGGGGGGGGGGGGGGGGGTGGGGGGGGGGGGGGGGGGGGGGGGGGGGGGGGGGGGGGGGGGGGGTACCGGGTTGCTGCTGGAATGGCCAGGAAGGAGCTGGAGTATGTAGAGGGGGTCGGGTTTGGAGGCGGGGGGCCTGATAATGGGGGGGGGATTTTAACACTGTCCTGGATCCAGCACTGGATCGATCCAGATCCAGGACGGGTAGGAGGCCAGCGGCGGCTAAGGTGTTGAGGGGTTTATGGACTAGATGGGAGGGGTGGATCCATGGAGGTTTGCGAGGCCGAGAGCCAGGGAATTTTCATGCTTCTCCCATGTGCATAAGTCCTATTCCTGGATTGATTTTTTCATTATGAGTAGGGCGCTGATTGCGAGGGTGGAGGATGCTGAGTATTCGGCGATAGCCATTTCTGACCATACCCCGCACTGGGTGGACCTCGAGCTGGGGGAGGAGAGAGACCAGTGCCCGCTTTGGCGCTTGGAGGTGGGGCTGCTGGCGGACGAGGAGGTGGGCGGGCGATTTCGAGGATGTATCGAGAGGTACCTGGAGGCCAATGACAATGGGGAGGTGTGAGTGAGGACGGTCTGGGAGGCGATGAAGGCGGTGGTCAGGGGGGAGTTGATCTCCATTCGAACCCACAGGGAGAGGAGAGAGAGGGAGAGATTGGTGGGGGAGATGGTGAGGGTGGACAGGAGGTACGTTGAGGCTCCGGAGGAGGGATTGCTGAGGGAGCGGTGTAGTCTCCAGGCTGAGTTCGACTTGTTGACCACCAGAAAGGCGGAAGCTCAGTGGAGGAAAGCACAGGGAGCGGTGTATGAATATGGGGAGAAGGCGAGCAGGATGCTGGCGCACCAGCTCCGTAAGCGGGATGCGGCCAGGGAGATTGGTGGAGTTAAGGATAGGGGAGGGAATGTGGTGTAAAGGGGGTAGACATCAATAGGGTCTTCAGGGACTTTTATGAGGAACTGTGTCGGTCCGAACCCCCAGCGGAGGAGGGGCGGATGGGACGTTTTTTGGACCGGCTGAGATTCCCGAGGGTGGAGGAGGGACAGGTGGAGGGACTGGGGGCGCCGGTTGAGCTGGAGGAGCTGGTCAAAGGGATAGGGAGCATGCAGTCGGGGATGGGGCCTGATGGGTTCCCGGTCGAATTCTATCAGATGTATGCAGACCTGTTGGGCCCCCTGTTGGTTAGGACCTTCAACAAGGCAAGGGAAGGGGGGGCTCTGCCTCCGACGATCTCTCGGGCGCTGATTTCCTTGATCCTTAAGCGGGACAAGGATCCCCTGCAGTGTGGGGCATACAGGCAGATCTCACTCTTAAATGTGGATGCCAAGCTGTTGGCGAAGATTTTAGCCACGAGGATAGAGGCCTGTGTGCCGCAGGTTATCCACGAGGATCAAACGGGATTCGTGAAGGGGAGGCAGCTGAATACTAACATACGGAGGCTTTGAATGTTATAATGATGCCGGCGGTAGAAGGAGAGGCGGAGATAGTGGTGGCGTTGGACGTGGAGAAGGCCATTGATAGGGTTGAGTGGGGGTACTTGTGGGAGGTGCTGGAAAGGTTTGGGTTTGGGGAGGGGTTTGTCAGGTGGGTGAGGCTGTTATATGAGGCCCCGATGGCGAGCGTGGCCACGAATAGGAGGAGGTTGGAGTATTTTTGGTTATACCGAGGGACGAGGCAGGGTTGTCCCTTGTCCCCCCTGCTTTTTGCGCTGGCAATTAAACCCCTGGCCATGGCGCTGAGGGACCCGAGGAACTGGAGGGGGCTGGTGCGGGGAGGGGAGGAACACCAAGTGTCGCCTTATGCGGATGACCTATTGTTGTATGTGGCGGACCCGGTGGGGGGGAATGCCGGAGGTGATGAGGATTCTCAGGGAATTTGGGGATTTCTCAGGGAACAAGCTCAACTTGGGGAAGAGCGAGCTGTTCGTTGTACACCCGGGGGACCAGGAGGGGGGGATTGGTAGGCTCCCACTAAAAAGGGCGGAAAGGAGCTTCAGGTACTTGGGGGTCCAGGTAGCCAGGAGCTGGGGGGCCTTGCATAAGCTTAATCTCACAAGGCTGGTGGAGCAAATGGAGGAGGAGTTTAAGAGATGGACATGTTGCCGCTGTCGCTGGCGGGTAGGGTGCAGTCAGTCAACATGACGGTGCTCCCGCGATTTCTGTTCCTATTCCAGTGCCTCCCCATCCTTATCCCGAAGGCCTTTTTCAGGCGGGTTAACAGGAGCATTACGGGGTTTGAGTGGGCGCACGGGATCCCGAGAGTGAGAAGGGTGTTCCTGGAGCGGGGCAGTGATAGAGGGGGCTGGCGCTGCCCAACCTCTGTGGGTATTATTGGGCTGCCAACGCAGCGATGGTGCGTAAGTGGGTGATGGACAGGGAAGGAGCAGCATGGAAGAGGATGGAGATGGCGTTCTGTGTGGACACGAGCCTGGAGGCTTTGGTAACGCTGCCGCTCCCTCCAACGAGGTATACCACATGCCCGGTGGTGGCAGCTACCCTCAAAATTTGGGGGCAATGGAGACAGCACAGGGGGGTGGTGGGGGCCTCGATGGGGTCCCCAATATGTGGGAACCACCGGTTTGTCCCGGGGAGAATTGACGGTGGGTTCCTGAGTTGGCACAGGGCAGATGTTAGGAGGTTGGGGGACCTGTCTGTAGATGGGATGTTGCGAGCCTGGGTGAGCTGGAAGGGAAGTTCGGGCTCCCCCCCCCCCCCCCCCCCCCCCCCCCCCCCCCAGGGAACACCTTTAGGCACATGCAGGTAAGGGCGTTTGTCAGGCGGCAGGTGGCGGAGTTCCCTCTGTTGCTGCGCGGGTGTTCCAGGACAGTGTGCTCTCGGGGGTGTGGGTTGGAGAGGGGAGGATCTCGGCAACATACCAAGTGATGCAGGAGGTAGACGAGGCCTCGGTGGAGGAGCTGAAGGGTAAATGGGAGGAGAAGCTGGGTGAGGAGATTGAGGAGGGGACGTGGGCGGACGCCCTTGGAAGGGTGAACTTCTCCTCTTCTTGTGCAAGGCTTAGCCTCATACAGTTTAAGGTGCTGCATAGGGCTCACATGACCGGGACAAGGATGAGCCGGTTCTTTGGGAGCGAGGACAGGTGTATTAGGTGCTCAGGGAGCCCAGCAAACCATGCCATATGTTCTGTGCATGCCCAGCGCTGGGGGAATTCTGGAAGGGTGTAGCAAAGAAGGTGTCGAGGGTGGTAGGATCCAGGGTCAAACTGGGCTGGCAATATTTGGGGTTGCAGAGGAGCCGGGAGTGCAGGAGGCGAAAGAGGCCGGCATTCTGGCCTTTGCATCCCTAGTAGCCCGGCTGAGGATTCTTCTTCAGTGGAAGGATGCGAGGCCCCCAAGTGTGGAGGCCTAGATCAACGCTATGGCGGGGTTTATTAAATTGGAAAGGGTGAAATTTGCCCTGAGGGGATCAGTGCAAGGGTTCTTCAGGAGGTGGCAACCATTCCTAGATTTCCTGGCAGAACGGTAGAAAAAGGCCAGCAGCAGCAGCAACCCGGGGGAGAGGGGGTGGGGGGTTGTCTCTTTGTTTTGGGCTGAAGGGACATGTATATTTGTTCTTTGCTAATGACGGGCGTAAATTTATTTATTCCTTTTTGTATACACGGGGGGGGGGGGGGGGGGGGGGTTTGTTCTTTTCTTAGTATTTTTTGTTGTTGATATTTTGTGAAAATTTGAATAAAAATTTTTTGTTTTTAAAAAGGGAGGAGAAGGTTGCATGAGAAGAAAGCTTGGCAGTTAGCTTTCTGCCGCTATTAACTGATGCATTCTCCATTGCTACCATTTGCCAAACAACCAGTGTACTCATCTAATTTGCTATGAATTGTTGTTCCCTTTACATTTATAACCTTGTGAATTGTCCTGAATACAAGGTGAAAAGCTTCACCAAACAATGCATCTTTGCAGCACTGTTCAAATTCACTATTACCAAATGACAATGGGCAGGATTTTCAACGCATCCCGCAAAGTGTTCCGCGGCGGCAGAGGCGGCCCGCCATTGGCCGCTGCAGGATCATCTGGTTCTGCTGTTGTTAATGGTGTTTCCCATTGAATGCACCCCTCCACTGGGAAACACATGAGACTGGAAGATCCCACCGGCATGAATGGCCAGGTAATGTATCCTTTCTACTATTTCCTATTTTAACCTGGACTACCAAGACACTGAAGATGGCTAACCTTCTGCCTGTGAGTCACCAGAACAAAATAATTCACTTCTCAGTTTGGGAAATGTCACATCTCGTTATGTCTGAGGAACATATAACAGATGACCTAGAACAGCACAGACCAGCTTCAAAGAGAGCGACATGAATTCCATTTGATTTGATAAACCAAGCATGTTAGGGTATTGGTGTGTCTATGGAGACAATAACTTCCCAAACACCAGACCAGCAATAAATAAAACCTCTTCCAACCCATAATGGCTGAGACATTATCAGTCCAGGATGCAATTCCAATTTCCAAATACTGGATGAACATTCTTTGTTGAAATCATTGCGGAGAAGTAAGGTTATATGACCAAAGACTCTGGCCGACTGAAGAGGTTACTAGAATTCTCCAAGCTGCATTCCCCAGTTTGCTGTTTAACATCCGACTGGCAGGGCACACAGAAGTAAACTCTGGCCAGGTTGAACTACTTATCCCATTCTCATCTCACTCTGCTCGAAAAATTTTGTTCCATCGCCTGCAGAACTGATTAAAACTCTGCGTGCCTACTTCACCTTGGAGCATCAACACCACTGGATAAACAAATCTTCACCAGTCTTCATCAGCCATTCATCCCTGCGAAAGAATTCCTGATTGGACTTGGATTCTGATGCTTAAACTCTGTAACCTCCTTATCTCTATCCCTCCCTTTACTGCATGAGTGAGGAGTAGGAAGTCACGGACACTCCTTTTTGTGTTATTTTATAATGTGTGCAATAAATTAATCGTCTGAATTAATCCCAGCTCAACTTTGCTGTGGAGCTATTTGTAGAAATCAATGGCCACTCAAAAACAAGAGGAATGGGAAATTCATCACTGCTTATCCTCGAAAAACAATTCAAAACACCTTCTGTTCATAGCGAGAAGAAGAGACACCCTTTCCCCATGTCCACAGCAATCTTAAAAACATTTCTGGCTTATCATGATTTTTCTACAGTTACAACTTAAACTTTCCACTTTTTATAATCTACAAACTCACAATAAAATTTGTTGGTTATTATAATGTAATAATGTCAAACAATTTAATGCTGAATTTCTACATTTAGGTTTTAGAAGTTTGCTAAAGCTGGCCTTTCAGGGCATTTTCCTGGAATCTGCATTTGGGAACTGGTATAGGTGACCCGGGATCTTCCTAGATGATTTATTAGATCTTAGATTTATTGTCACGCATACTGAGGTACAGTGAACAGTATTGTTCTGCGTACAGTCCAGTTAGATCATACAATACATGATAAACATAGGACATGCGATAGATACACAATACGATAGATAAACACTGTAAATACATAGACACCGGGTGAAGCATATGGAGTGTAGTGCTACACAGTAGAGAAGATGCATGGAGAGATCAGTTCAGTCCATAAGAGGATCATTCAGGAGTCTGGAAGCAGTGGGGAAGAAGCTGTTTTGAATCTGTTAGTGTATATTCTCAGACTTTTGTATCTTCTGCCTGATGGAAGAGGTTGGAAGCGAGAATATTCCGGATGGGAGGGGTCTTTGATCATGCTGCCCGCTTTTCCGAGGCAGTGGGAGATATAGACAGTCACTGGATGGAAGATGGGTTTATTTGATGGACCGGGCTGTGTTCAGAACATACCTTGATGCCGGCTATGCCTTTTGGAGTGTATCATTGGGTCATTCAACCCAGTTTCTGTGTTGTGATATTCCTGTTCTACTCTGAGATGAGAAATTTTCAGCAAACAGAATATTGGAAAATAATTGGTCACTAATCATAGATATCATAGAATTTACAGTGCAGAAGGAGGCCATTCGGCCCATCAAGTCCACACCAGCCCTTGGAAAGAGCACCCTACTTAAGCCCAGGCCTCCATCCTATCCCCGTAACCCAGTAATGTAAGAATGTAAATGCACCATTTGTTCATTTGCCTTAGTAATGTTGAATTACTAATCTTCTTTCCACATTGTAGAGTGAAGGTTTCAGCTACCCACGGCCTGCTTCCAAACCACCATCCCCTGCTACCTCTCTCCACTCCAGTCCCTACCACAGTGAAACAGAGGAAGATGAAGAGCGATACAATGAAGAGGAAGAAGCTGAGAAAGACCGAATGAACATAAAACCAATTGCTATGATCAATTCAAAATTAGAGAAGAGAAGGGTGAAGAAAAAGAGCCAGGTCATTGAGCCTAGGTCCCCAGGGAGCCTTAACAACAGCTCTAGTGACCCTGAAAACCATAGTGACTTGGGGATAGAGGAAAGAAACTAGAGCCAAGTGAGAAATTATTAATGATAACCGTCGGTTGCCATATTTTACCAACTGGTTGGGGTGATTGGGCAGGTTAAGAATTTAGACAGAGGATGGGATCATGACTTTGTTTTAAATGTCTGCTTTTGGGTAGTATGGAAGGATTATCTAAAGCCATAATAACCTCAATGATTAATGCTTCCAAATCATGAGACTCCAAAGTAAATACAGGCAAAATGGCACTTTTGAAGTCTGGTCTTAGAAATTTATGGAGAATCCATTCAAAACCTAACACCCTGTTCAAAAACAGGATAGGTGGCAACCCAAAATAGATCAATTTTGAGATTGTATACCCAGAGTGACTTAGTTAGACTGAACCAAACCTGCACGGATGCCTTTGTTGCATGTTTTTCTGTATAAATTAATATCATGTTTCTTGTACCTGTTCACAGTAGATGGCTTATTTGAAATAGATATTCCAGTATCCAGAACAGAACCTTTGGAATGCTGCTAGTTGCACCTTTATTGCAAGGAGTTCAAAATATTGCACTGTAAAAAAACATGATAATTTGGTTTGAGTAATTCAAAGCCATCATTTAAGTGCAGCAACTCGGAAGCCTCTTAGTTAACAATTCTCTCAGAATGCACTCACCCTCATTCTAAGGCTGAGAGTTATTTATTATCACACACTCAGTGAAAATTGCAAAACTGGTTTGATTATTAAATTGATCTTTTATGAATTTTAAAGGAATTGTGCTCCTTGTTTTCATATTTTAATATAGTAGAGTGGCGCAGTGGTTAGCGCTACTGCCTCATGGACCAGGGTTTGATGCTGGCCCCGTGTTACTGTCCGTAAGGAATTTGCACATTCTCCCGTGTCTGCATGGGTCTCACCCCCACAACCCAAAGGTGGATTGACCACGCCAAATTGTCCCTTAATTGGAAAAAATTAAGAAAAGTGTAAAATATATTTTAACATAGTAAATGGGAGAAAAGGTTTAGGGCAGTACTTTTGATCAAAACACTCCATTTTATTGAGGAACTAAGATAACCCACAAAGGTATTGTGTGTGTGATTTTTATGAACAGGCAGGTAGCAATTGAGGCTATTCATGCCTTCCTGCTAGACTCCTCTGTGACATCTTCAGTCTTGGAGTGACTCTACCAGATAGGGTTGAGGCTTGAAATTCAGACTGTCCTGAGGATCTATCTGGAAATGCCAAACCCTGGAAATGTATCCCCTCGCCCTGACTCCCATTATACAATAACTGATCACCATATCTGGATGTAAGTTTGAAGAATTGTCACTTGGGTACAGACACGGGTGGCACCAATATCTATGGAGCAGTACAGAAAACCGGAGAATAGAAAGTTTTTGGATAGGACATGGCATTTTAAGGAGAAATAAATTGATCTTCAGCTCCTTTTAGAGAAATAAGAAAGGTTGTTTTCCAAATCTTGGAATTCTAAAATTTATAAATAAATAAATTTACAATTTCAATTATATTTTTCCATTATGAATGCCCAATGAACTTGATGACAGCTTTCACTCCTTCCTGCTCTTGCAGTTTCTTGTAACTCCTGCTGCTGTTCAGTTTGAGTGTGTTTTCTCTGTTGAAGGTAAACTTGGAAAATTGTAATGCTTGAGCATATTCTAAGTGTTGGTATTAGGTGAAGCAATGTGCAAATAGTAATTTTAAAAGCATGCAAATAAAATAAATTACTTTTTTAATTTGGAGGTGAATCTTTTTTCTTGCCCCACTTGAAAGCGCTGATTAGCCTAGTTACAATTCCATAGAACCTTCAGCTATTTGTCCAGCTTCACGTCGAAGCAAAATGAGTGTTCATATGAAGGAGAGTTGGTAGCAGAGTGGTACTGTCACTGAACTAGTAATCCAGAGACATGAGGTAATGCTCCAGGGACTGGGGTTCAAATCCCACCACGGCAGATGGTGAAATTTGAATTTTTAAAAAAATCTGGTATTGAAAATCTAAAGATCATGAAACCATTGTCGATTGTCATTTGTCGTTAAAAACAAAATGCATCTGGTTCACGAATGCCCTTCAGGAAATCTACCATCTAAACTCAGTTTGCCCTACACATGACTCCAGATCCACAGTTGACTCTTAAATGCCCTCTGAAATGGAGCAGGACAATAAATGCTTGCCCAGTGAATAAAAAAATGTATCATCTGTTCATATGTACAATAGTAATAAGTTATACTTCTAAGTCACAAGAATTAGCAGCAGGCCATTTGGTCCCTCAGGCTGCTCAACCATTTGATAAGATCATGGCTGATCTAGCTGTGGTCTCAACTCCACTTTCCTGTCCCTCTGTTCTCAATTCTCCCACAAGGGGAACATTGTCTCAGCATCCACCCAGTCAAATCCACTCAGGATCTCGTACAACTCTTTCTTCTAAACTCCAGTGGATATAGGCCCAACTTGCTCAACCTTTCTTCATGAGACAACACTTTCATCCCAGGAATCAGTTAAGTGAACCTTCTCTGAACTGCTTCTGAAAAAATTATAGCCTTCCTCAAGTAAGGAGACAAAAACAGTACATAGTACTCCAGATGCAGTCTCGCTAAAGCCCTGCAGAAATACTGCAATACTTCCATACTTTCATACTCAATTCCCCTTGCAAAAATGCCAGCATTCCATTTACCTTCCTGATCACTTGCTGTACCTGCATACTGTTAGACTCGAAAAAGTAGACAAGGATCAGGCATGGTGAATTCTGTTGATAGACTTTATTTGGAGATCTCGAGGCGGCCGGGAGAAGAGGTCTGCCCTGATTTTCATGCAACTAGTCAGACAAAATTTATTTCGGCCTGCAGACTCGAGAGCACAGGTTATGTACATTTTTAAACATTATTATCACTTCTCTTTGCTCCTCCCCTTATTCTGTAGCCTGACCTTTTCCAGACCAGAAATGTTTATTCAAGACCCACAAAATCTCCGTGATGATGCTATTATCCTTAATAAGAAGTCTTACAACACCAGGTTAAAGTCCAACAGGTTTGTTTCGAATCACTAGCTTTCGGAGCACTGCTCCGTCCTCAGCAGTGCTCAGAAAGCTAGTGATTCAAAACAAACCTCTTGGACTTTAACCTGGTGTTGTAAGACTTCTTACTGTGCTCAACCCAGTCCAGCGCTGGCATCTCCACATCATTATCCTTAATGTCCGAGGAGTCTCCCGTGACCTTTAGAATTAATAATAGGTTATGCTTCTAGATGTTTACTAGTCCGAGACTCTTCATCCTGTAGGGGAGGAATTAATGGCTTACAATTCCTTTCCTCCCATAACGGCTAATGCCAGCAGCTGGAATTCTTGTGAAGACAAAGAGTCAATTTCTCTCTTATCACCTATCTGACCACGAGGCCCCATGAGCTTCTTAGTACAAACCTCAAAACTGCCCCAAACTATTTTACTTTTAGTACAAAGGATAATATGTTCACGACTTCTAATTCACAGAATATTTAATAATGCTTGGTGTAAGATTATAATATGAATTGTACTTAAGGTTATACAAGGTGCATTCTTAATATGTGTGAATCCATGATTACCATTTATAAAGGTTATACAGGGTGAATTCATGACGTATAGCATTAATCACAGTTTATAATGTGACAATTTACACCACTCTTTATATATGTTTTAATTAATATATAGTGTCAGATAATAAGCTAAAACTGTGTCATTACGGGTTAGCCATATACCGTTACAAAGACCAATAGAGTCAAAAGTAATGACTTCTTTGTAACACTTATAAGCTAGATCATTGTGTTAGCACCTGTGATTCTAAACCAGGTTTCTGATATCGCAGTCTCTATTCATTGCTATTTCTGCTGCGATCAAATGTGGGACAGTCTTATTCCCGTGACAAATTAACATCCCTGTGATCATTGGCAGTCCTTTGTTCGCCTGGTCTCCGGTCTTGAATCAATAGGTTTCATAAACAGCCTTTTGGTTTAAAGAAAACCTCATTCAGCTAGGCCACTCGGATAACACATCTCCTGAAAACACTACAAGTTATGTTATCTCAAGCAGAGGCCCTTGACTGGTGCCTCTAAGTTTTTTTTTAAATATTTTTATTCTCCTTTTTCACATATTCTCCAAATTTGCACCCACCAACAATAAACAATAATCAGCAATGAATGCAATGTCAATCCCCATATCAATAACAACAATCCCATCCTCCCACCAAACCCACAATATTAGCTCCCATGTTAACATAAGCAAACAACAAAAAGGAATCAGGCATCAGAAACAAATGTAATGTCAATCCCCATATAAACAACAACAATCCCATCCTCCCACCAACCCCCAAACAACTGCCTGCATGTTAACATAAACAAATAAAAAAAAGGAATCAGGAATCACCTCGAGTCATCATTAACACATACAGTCCCCCTCCCCCAACCAACCCCCCCGACTAATGTTCGATGTTATCCAACTCTTGAAAGTGCAGAATGAATAATGCCCATGAATTGTAGAATCCCTCCATCCTTCCTCTCAGTTCAAACTTAACTTCTCAAGAGTCAAGAATTCCAACAGGTCCCCCCGCCACGCCATGGTACAGGGTGGAGAGGCTGCTCTCCATCCCAACAGGATATGCCTTCGGGCGAGCAACGAGGCGAAGGCTATGATATCTGCCTCCGCACGCATTTCCAACCCCAGCTGGTCCCACACCCCGAATATGGCCTCCCGAGGGCCCGGGTCCAGTTTCACGTACTTTAGAGATTACCCTCAAAACCTTGTTTCCGTAACCCTCCAGCTTTGGACAGGACCAAAACAGATGAATGTGGTTTGCGCACCCCACCGCCCGCAACATTCACACACAACTTCTACCCCCTCAAAAAAAAGCCGCCTCATTCTCGCCCTTGTAAGGTGTGCTCTATACACCACCTTCAGCAGTATCAGCCCCAACCTCGCGCACGAGATAGAGGTGTTCACGCTCTGGAGCACCTCGCACCAGAACCCCTCCTCCACACCCTCTCCCAACTCTTCCTCCTATTTTGCTTTGATCCCTTCCAGTGGTGCCTTCTCTTCCAAAGTAGCCCCATAAACTGCCGACACTACCCACTTCTCCAGTCCCCCTGTCGCAGCACCTCCTCCAGCAAATTGGAAGCCGGCTCCCCCGGGAAGCTCTGTATCTCCTTTCTGGCAAAATCTCGAACCTGCATGTATCTAAACATTTCACCCTGCTCCAGCCCATACTTCGCTCTCAGTCCCTTCAGTCCTGCAAACCGACCCCCAAGAAACAAATCTTTGTGTCTTAATCCCCTTCTCCTCCCATTTCCAAAAATTTCCATCCCACTTCCCTGGCTCAAATCTGTGGTTCCCCCGAGTCGGCATTTCCCTTGACCCTGCCCCCAACCCGAAGTGTTGGTGAAACTGCCTCCAAATTCTCAATGAAGCTATTGTTACCGGACTCACTGATTATTTCCCTGGGGCCATCGGGAGCGGTGCTGTTTCTAGTGCTTTCAATGCCGACTCCCTGCACAAACTCTCCTCCATTCTGACCCACTGGGAATCAACCCCTCTGACCCAGCTCCGCACCTTCTCCACATTCACCGCCCAGTAATAATACATTAGGTTCGGAAGACCCAAACCCCCTGCCTGCCTTCCCCTCTGTAGCAGCACCTTTCTAACTCTGGCCACCTTCCCACCCCCTTTGAATGAGGTAATCATTCCTACAATCTCTCTAAAAATGCCTTTGGCAGGAAAACCAGCAGGCATTGGAAAATAAACAGAAATTGCGGCAACACGTTCATTTTAACCGCCTGTACCCGACCCGCCAGTGACAGAGGGAGACCATCCCACCTTGCCAGATCAGCTTTCACACTTCCCACCAAACTAGAAATGTTGTACCTACGGAACCCCCCACCCCCCACCATCCCGAGCAACCTGCACCCCCAGGTTTCTAAAGTGAGTCCCTGCTATAGGGAATGGCAGCCTCCCACCCCTGCCCCAACCCCCGGCTGACACACCACAATATCATCACTCTTGTCTAGATTTAATTTGTACCCCAAACACCCGAAGCATCTCCAATATTCCACCTATTGACACACTCAGTTCCGACACATATAACAAATCATGGGCATGTAAGAGTACCCTATGCTCTATCCCCCCCCCTGCGCTATCCTTTTCCATACCCCCGAACCTCTTAACACGATGGCCAACGGCTCAATCGCGAGTGCAAACAGCAGGGGAGGACATGAGACATTCCGGCCTAGTCCCATGGTGGAGAGAAAAGTATCTCGAGCTGATGTTGTTTGTGCCGACACTCGCCCTCGGCTCCTTATATAGTAGCTTTACCCAGTCCACAAATCTTGGTCCAATCCCAAACCGCTCCAGAACTGTCATCAAATACCCCCATTCTACCCGGTCAAACGCCTTCTCAGTGTCCAATGCCAGAATCGCCTCTCTTTCCTTCCCCTCCGCCGGTGCCATAACCATGTTCCTGACGTTCGAAAAGAGCTGCTTCCCTCTCACAAACCCCGTCTGATCTTCACCTATCACCTTCGGGAGGTACTCCTCCAGCCTACCTGCCAGTACCTTCGCCAATACTTTTGCGTTCACGTATAAAAGTGATATGGGCCGATATGACCCACACTCCGTTGGATCCTTATCTTTTTTAAGCAACAGGGAAATTGATGCCTGCCCCAAAATTTGTGTTAACACCCCCTTCCCTATCGCCTCTTCAAACATCCCCACCGTCAGAGGTGCCAGCTTATCCTTGAATTTTTTATAATATTCCACTGGAAACCCTTCCAGCCCTGCCACCATCCCGACTCCATCCTCCCAATCACATCTTTTATCTTCTGCTCCACTATCGCCTCTTCTAATGTATCCCTGTCCCCCTCCCCTAACCTCGTGTACTCCAGGCCATCTAGAAATTCCTGCATCATCGGTCTTCCCCAGGTGGCTCTGACCTGTACAACCTCTCATAGAATTCCTCAAAGACCTGGGCCGGGATTCTCCCCTACCCGGTGGGGCGGGGAGTCCTGGCATGTTGGAGTGGCGTGAAGCACTCCGGCGTCGGGCCCCCAAAGGTGTGAAAGTCTCCGCACCTTTAGGGGCCAAGCCCTCACATTGAGGGGCTAGGCCAGCGCTGGAGTGGTTCCCACTCTGCCAGCTGGCGTGAACGGCCTTTGGCGCCACACCAGCCGGGGCCGAAAGGACTTCACCGGCCGGCGTAAGTCCGCGCATGCTCCGGAGCATCAGCGGCTGCTGACGTCATCCCGGCGCATGCGCAGGGGAGGGGGTCTCTTCCGCTTCCGCCATGGTGAAGACCATGGCGAAGGCGGAAGAAAAGGAGTGCCCCCACGGCACAGGCCCGCCGGATGATTGGTGGGCCCCGATCGCGGGCCAGGCCACCGTGGGGGCACCCCCCGGGGTCAGATTACCCCGCGCCCCCCCCCCCCCCCAGGACCCCGGCGCCCGCCTGCTCCCGCCGGTAAGGTAGGTGGTTTAATCCACACCTGCGGGAGAGGCTTGTCAGCGGCGGGACTTCGGCCTATCGCGGGCCAGAGAATTGCCGCGGGGGGTGCGCCAACTGGCGCAGTGTGATTCCCGCCCCCGCCGAATCTCGGGTGGCGGAGAATTCGAGACACAGCGGGGGTGGGATTTGACACCAGCCCCGGGCGATTCTCTGACCCGGTGGGGGGTCGGAGAATCCCGCCCCTGATTAATCAGATCCGGAACCACCATCAACTTCCCTGCCCTGCCCCGCACCTGAACAATTTCCCTTGCCACAGCCTCCCTCCGAAGCTGACCCTTCAACATACCCGCCTTCGCTCCATGCTCGTACACTGCACTCCTTGCTCGCCTCAGTTGGCGCACCGCCTTACTGGTAGATAGTTGGTCAAAGCTTGCCTGTAGTTCCTTCCTCTTTTCCAACTTTGCTGGGTCCCCATCTTCTGCATACCTCCAACATCTCATCTATTACCCTTTGCCGCTCCAACATCTCTTTGTCCGCCCTGGCCTTAAACGAGATCACCTCACCCCTCACCACTGCATTTAGAGCCCCCCAGACAACTGCCTTCGACACCTCACCCGTGCAGTTGAAACCTACATATTCCTGAATTACTTTTTCAATTTTGTCACAGAACCCTCGCTCCCCCAAAAGTCCCACATCTAATTTCCGCTCCGGCCTCTCTACTACCCCCTTTTCCAGTACCATATCCACCCAATGCGGAGCATGATCGGACGCTGCAATTGCTGAGTACTCCGACCCCTTAACCCCAGCCAGCAAACCCTTCCCACCACGAAAAAGTCAATCCGCAAGTATACCTTATGGACCGCCAAGAAAAAAGAGTACTCCTGCTCCCTCGGGTGCAGAACCCTCCAAGGGTCCTCCCCTCCCATATCCACCATTAGCCCAGCCAATGCCGTCTCCCCCCCCCCCCCAATGGGACCAGTGAGCGTGGCCATGACCTGTCCAATCTTGGCTCCGGCGCCAGGTTCCAGTCCCTCCCACTATCAGCTTGTGTGTGTCCAAGTGGGGGATGGCCCCAAACACTTTCTTTGCGAATCCCACATCGTCCCAATTGGAACCATATACACTTACCAGCGCCACTAACCTCCCCTCCAGTCACAATCACATATCTACCCCTCTGATCTGCAACCACATTCTCCCTTTGGAACCGTACTCTTTTGCTGACCATTACCGCTACCCCTCGAGCCCCTCTGTCAAATCCAGAGTGAAACACCTGACTAACCCAGCCCTTTTGAAGTCGCACCTGGTCACCCTCAAGTGAGTCTCCTGCAGCATTGCTACAGCGGCTTACAAAGTTTTAAGATCTTGACTGGACCTCCTAACCCCTGCACGTTCCCCATGACTATCCTAACTGGGGGTCTCTCACCCCCCCCCCCCCCCCCCCCCCCCCACCCTTCTTATCCACCATCATCATATCACCGGGTCCTGCCCATGAGCCTGAGCTGCCCCTATCCGTTATTAACATCAAACTCCTTCCCCCCTCCATGAATCCCCCCCCCCCCAGCACTTCCTCTTGAAAAAACAGTATCGATCCCTTACTCCCTTCTCTTGCTCGCCTTAAACTCTACAACAATGTGAAGTGAAGTAAATTACAATACAAGTTAATGAAAGGAAGGTTATAGCATTTATACACTTTCCAGCTCCCCAATCACAGTCCACAGTCTCTCGTCCAGCTCCTCTCCTCACATCTGTCCCCAGCTTTCTGCCTTCATGAATCCCTCAGCCGACTCCACTGTTTTGAAATAAAAATCTTTGGCGTTATACGTCACCCTCAGCTTCGCCAGGTATACCATACGTAATCACACCCCCTTGATCAGTGCTGCCTTCACTCGGCCGAACGCCGCTCATCTCTTTGCCAACTCCACCGTCAAGTCCTGGTAAATCCGAACTCCAGCACCGTCCCACTGCAACTCACGCTTCTGCTTTGCCCAGCTTAACACCTTCTCATGGGCAGCAGGGTAGCATGGTGGTTAGCATAAATGCTTCACAGCTCCAGGGTCCCAGGTTCGATTCCCGGCTGGGTCACTGTCTGTGTGGAGTCTGCACATCCTCCCCATGTGTGCGTGGGTTTCCTCCGGTGCTCCGGTTTCCTCCCACAGTCCAAAGATGTGCGGGTTAGGTGGATTGGCCATGCTAAATTGCCCGTAGTGTCCTAATAAAGTAAGGTTAAGGGGGGGGGGGGTTGTTGGGTTACGGGTATGGGGTGGATACGTGGGTTGAGTAGGGTGATCATGGCTCGGCACAACATTGAGGGCCGAAGGGCCTGTTCTGTGCTGTACTGTTCTATGTTCTCCTTTATGTGGTATTTACGGAAGCAGAAAATTACTGCTCTTGGCGGTTCGCTTACTTTGGGCCTCGGCCTTAACGACCGATGAGCTCGATCCAGCTCATACCGGGAGGGGTTCTCGCCCTCCCCCATCAACTCCACCAGCATCTTAGCGAAGTACTCTGTTGGCCTCGAGCCCTCTGTCCCTTCGGGCAAGCCCAATTCTCAAATTGTGCTGCCTCGAGCGGTTCTCCAAGTCCTCGAGCTTTGCTTGGAGTCCTCTGTTGACCTCCACCACCCTCCGCAGTTTGTCCCCCATCGAGGTGAGCTGGGGTCGCTGTGCTGCGACACAGCTTCCTCCACTTCCTTCATATTCTTGCCCTGTTCTCTCACCTCGGCTGATATCTTTGCCACAACTACCCTCACCGGGGCGATTGCCTCCTCCACCAATGACTTCAGTGCTACCGCCATCTTCTTCCTCAACGCCTCCATGTGCCTCGCAAACTGCTTTTCCTGCTCCACGGCCATCACCTCAGTCATCTTTTCCACCATAAGCGGTGCAGTCCCACCATGCGGTCCGGCATCCGCCACCATGTCAACGTCTTTGCTGGTCCTCTCATTTGACGCCGAACCCGCATTTCCTCCCTTCTTCACAGCTGCTTTTCGCATCCTTTAATGACTTATTATTTTTATTTTTATTTCTTAAATTTTTTTTTAATTTTCCGAAAAAAATTCAAAACAAACTTCCCCGGAACTGCACTATAAACTTTTTAAAGACACGTTTTAAGCGGGAGCCACTCAATGTGCAGCATCCCCGCTACATCGCGCCCTGGATTCGGGCCTGCCGCCTCTACAGCCTCATTTTCAGTTCGGCTCTGCCCCTGCCGCTCCAAATGCTGCACACCCCAGGCCCGACGCCTCCCCTCTGGCCGCCCCACACTCATGCAGGGTTCCTTGCCGGTTATCAAGCCACCCCAGCTTGACGCCCGGGACAGCCCCAAAGGCCGACAAAAATTGGGGGAGACGAAAAAACGGGGAAACCCCCAAAAGCGCCATAAACAGCGGACACAGGAGGAAGCTCCTCTCGATGCAGCCGACCCGCTCGCGAACGCCACAGGACGTCCTGTTGCCTCTAAGTTACCTCCATTGTCCAACCGAACAGATGTTGCTGAGGAAAAAGTCAACAAAGTCTCTGTCAGATGTCCATAAGTTATTTCTGGAGGCAAGCAGGGTGCAATGTGAAATGGCCATGAGCAACTCAGAGCAGATAAATGTTATGTCTGGTTTGAATATTTTGTCCAAAATGAAGTTCAGTTGAATTAACACACACTGCTCTGTTCTGACCAACACAAAATGGAGCAACAAACCAAAATGGAGGAAAAATTCCGAATCCTTCAATACTAACTCTTTGTGATTCATGTACCAGGACACTCGGATCCACTTGTGGTGTAGAGGTCTGCACTTCCTCTCGAAATAAATAATTTACTGCTTTTCTATTCTTCCTGCCAAAGTGGTCTTGTTCATATTTACCCACGTTATACTCCAGTTGCCAAATATTTGCTCACTCACTTGACCTATCTAAATACCTTTGTATACTTTGAGATAAATGACTAATTGATTGTTGCTGGTTGGATATCCAATATTATCGAGTACACCAGGAGAAGTCCCTTGCTCCTCTTAAGAATGTGCTCTGGAATATTTTAAGTCTGCCAGGAAAGACAAATGGGGCCTCTGACTGTGATATTTTCTCATTACTGCGCTGAGGTGATAGGCTTGATGATACATTCATCTCTGGAGTGGAACTTGGATCCATGACCTTCTAACTAAGCAGCGAGAGTGCTACCATTTGACGCCCAGAGCACTTTGCAGGACAGAGAAATTATACCGTTAGATGCTGATAAAATGGAAAATATGACAATGCGAGTTATGATCTCAAATGAGAAAATAGGGTCTGCAGATGTTAATATCAAAAGTTTAGATCGGAAAACTGATATTCTTTGATGAAAAGCCAGGTGACCACAGAGACTAGAAAGTGAAAGAAAGGGTAAGATAAATCAGGACATAGTGATCAAATGCCAAGAAACTTGGGTTTAAAAGGTCAATGATTTTAAGATTGGGGGAGGTAAAAAATGCCAGAGTTTTACATTCTGGTAAAGGATAAATTGAAATTGGAGACAGTAAAATTACACAAGTACATAATTTACGGAGCAGGTAAACTGCCTACAATGAAATAGTTGCAGCTTATCTGAACCAAGAAAGGAAACTAGAGGAACATTGATCATCATGTAAGGAAAGGGATAGAAGTATTGCAATGAGGAGAGTAACAGGTCGGATGTTTGCAGTGAAAGGAATCGCATATCAGACAGTAACTTGAATCCTGTTCAGTAGTGTGAGAAAAGGCTAGAAGAGCCCTCTCAGGTAGGGGGCTGTATTCAAATCTGAGACAGACTGGGACCGTATAATGATATTGGTTTTGCCATAAGAATCACTCATTAATGGAATGCCACTGGTATCAGTGTTTGGCCTTCGTTGTTCAGATCTGAATAAGGCATCGAGGGAACTGCATATTTGCAGATGATAGAGATATGTGCAGGTGTAAGGGCCTTAACTGAGGCACATAAATTACAAGTAGATCAGGATACTATAGGGGGAATGTGCCTATATCTTCAGTATAGGTTAATATAGTGGTATATACTTGGATAAGGTCAACACCAAGAATGTGTACAGCCTTCAGATTTAAATTCAAGGGTGTTTAATAGGAGGACTTGGATGTTGAGCTTATGAAACTTTGAAGATTCATCACCAATTCTTTGAGGTTATATCAGAAGAGAATACAATTTTAGGATGTCTTGCCAGCACAATTAAATTCAAAATAAGAAATACTATTTTGCCTCTGTATAAGTCCCTAGTTGGGCCTCACCTAGAAAATTGTATTGAGTTTCAATCCAGTTACATATTGGGTAATATTGAGAACTCTCAAAAGAGGTCTACTTAATTTGTGTCCAGTTTAAAGGCTCTCAGTTACCACAATAGGCATCGGCAACAGGGGTCCCTAGTTCTAGAAAGAGAGTTGACAATAAAGGGTTATCCTATGTTCAGTTGCAAAAGCTGTTCAATCCAGATAGGCGCAAGCAAAAGTTATGTAAGCAGAGAACTAGTTAGATGGTCAAATGGAGTAATTGATCTCTGTAACAAATAAGGAAATGGTGGATATAATGAATAATAATTTCATGCCAACATTTGATTTAGAGGACGAGGTCACCATGATGGCCATCTCAGGGAAATATTTTAAAAGAGAAACAAAGTCTCACCGAAATTAATGTAAGCAGCGTAATCGGAATGAAAATAATGGCACTAAAGAGTAACGAATACCCAGGATTAGGTGCTTTCCATCCCAGACTTTAAAAGAGCATAGATAAGAGCATTTCAAATGTCCTGATTATATCAGCCAGAGTGCCTTTGATTCAGGAACCATTGTCACACTATGATTGACTAAAGGTGGCAGAGGGAAAACTGAGAATCATACACCAGTCATCCTAACACTAGAGTCTATAATTAAGGGTAGGGTGACTGAACACCATGAACATTTTTAGCTGGTCAGAGAGATCCAGCATGGATTTGTAAATTATGCCTGACAAACCTGAAGAACTGACTAAAGTAGTGGATCAGGGAATGTCTGTGGGTATTCGTGATATGGAATTCCAGAAGGGACTTGATAAAGAAGAAGTAGCTCAGCTGGCTGGATGGCTGGTTTGACATGCGGGGGGGACGGGACGGCAACAGTGTGGGTTCAATTCCTGTACCGGCTGAGGTTATCCATGAAGGTCCTGCCTTCTCAACCTTGCCCCTCACACAATGGGTGGAATTTACCGCCTGTTCACGCCGGCGGGATATTCAGGTACTACAGACGGCGTACTACCCCTTCGGATTTCCCAGCGGCAAGGAGTGTATTCAACGGGAAATCCTGTTGACAAGTGTGGGACCAGAAGATCCCGCTGGCGGACTACGCAGGAAATCCCACCCACGGTGTGGTGACCCTCAGGTTAAATCACCACCAGTCAGTTTTCTCTCAGGGGGAGAGCAACCTATGGTCCTCTGGGACTATGGTGATTTTCTTTCATTTTCACTTCATACGCTCCCCAAAATACCCAGTGGGGGCACATAAAATATAGCCCAAAGAGTGGCTGAACTTTGGAATTCTTCTGTAAATGGCAATTGAAGCTCAATCAATTGGTCTTTTTAAATCTGAATATTTGAGATTTTTGTTGACTGGAGAAGGTGTTCAATGAACTGGGGCAAAGTCAAATGTGTGGTGTTAGGCCGTAGATCAGCCGTATTATCATTAAATGGCGAAACTGGCTCGAGGGTAAAATGGCCTACTCCCAATCTTGTTCTGTCATGTGCAGTGAACAGGGTTTCATTGCAAGTATTCAAAAGAGAGACAGGCAATTTTCTGAGTGGAGTCAACCCAGCTACGTATAGAAAGCAGGTGTCAAGGTCACCCATGGCAGGAGAGGGCAGACTCAATAGACTAGTGGTCTTTTTGAGGGGAAAATCATGTTTGGTACAAAAGAGAAAACTTGGAGGCTGCTCTAATGGTGGGGATGACGGTTCCATTAAAGAAAAAGAAGAAAGTGAGACTAGTTGGATATTTTCTGCTAGTCACCCCTGTGATTGGATCTCTTGGAGATGAATCTGTTAGATTGGCGCTTAAAGTGAAATCGTGAATTCAGTCAGACCCATCAAAAATCAATCTGCTTATATATTTCTAAAACTCAGCAAGTTGCAGTTTTTATTTATCTTGCCTTGAATGGGTTTAGCCTAGCTCTTGATAGTTGAGTCAGTGACTTATTTTGCTCTCCTTTACATTTCAGTTATTTCACACCTGTTCTTTTCATTCCCTCCTTGGCATGGCGTGCCACTCTTTCTATATCCAATCTGTGCCTCAGTCATGCTTATGAACCCGTACCTTCTCAGTCTATAAATGTACGGAAAAATGAAATTGTCCCTCCACCTCGATTGTGGTATTGACACTCGGCCGGCATGCTGCTCGTGAACTGACCCTGTGTGATATGTTAACTCTTTCCTCGAATATTGATCTACACAATAAATAATTTTACATACCAGATTGCTTGAAATAAAGTAATGAATGCAGTAATATCTCTCTCTCTTGACCCCAAGCATAATAAATTGTCTATAAACCTGCTGTGTGGGAGAAACCTTCGGAAGCTTTCACAAGAACTCATGTTTATTTGTCCAAGTATTTCCCCCCTCATTTTCTCCTCTCTTGAAGGCACAGATTCTTGCAAAGGTATGTGTACCATGACAATTACAGCTCTTAGCTACAGCCTGGTGGGTGAGGTAGCTATCAGGAACAAGAATGTTTTCTAAACCACAGACCAGTTAAAGCACCATTACTGCTGCTACATTGAGCTAACGTGACAAGGCAAGTTAAGGTTGAATCTGGAATGCCTTGGTCAAATGACTCAAACCAACCTTAGGCAGAGCATTTACCCACTGAGTTGCCAGGGCATCTGATTAAAACTTGACACATAAGTGCTGCAAATATGGTAATTTATTATAATTGAATGTGTACCACACAATTCATGAGATTCTTCATCTAAATGTAATACAATGATATTAAAATTCTCCATTTCCACATGTATTGTAAACATATAGTATTCTTATCCTTTTGTGATGTCAGTCAAATCTAGCGTTGTGGCGGTAAATGTGACAGTATCTCTCAAACCCTTAATGTAGCATTGACAATCTTGGCCTTGCTTTCAGAAGAAAAATCCGCAACAATAAATTTTCATAAACAATTTGGAAAGACCCATAAGTAATGTACTGTAAGAACTGGGTAAAAAAACAAGTGGCTTCAACAACCTCAGGAATCAGCTACTGCCCAGTGATACATCATGGGAGTTGGAGTTTTCAGCTGCTCAACATAAGAACAAATCTTCAAATTCAGTGCATGATGAGATATCCAGAAATTGTTATTTTCAATGGGCTCATGCTTGACTTTCACAAAGATAGGGAAAGATAATGGAGAGATGAAGCCAAATTAAGTAGTTAAAACTTTCCAGTTGTCTGCAAATTCTGAGATGAACATGACCAGAGTTTAGCTGCTGAGATGGACAGGATGCAATATGGCCAACCTGGGTTAAGATGACAACAAAATCACAGACCAATACAGATGAGGAAGGTCATTTGGTCTGTCTTAGCTCATCTATCGGGAAGTAAGTTATAATGCTTTCCTCATTATTAAATTCCTCTCTTTCTTAAATGATGTCGAGACTTTCTTGCCCTCCCCCTCCCCCATCTCACATTCTACCCAGAAACCCATTGCATATGTTGATCACTTTGTGCAAAGGACATCTGAGATCAGTCCTAAATTTTCTTTTGTCCAGTATGAACCTTGTCCGACTGTTGTAATTTAATTTGAAGCAGTGTTTTGGATTTATTTATTCTGTACTGTTAAATGTCATGTACTTCTACTACAGATATATTTTATATCCCCTCTCAGCTACCTTTCAAGGATGAGGAGCACAGGTTTTATCACTTTTTGCTCCTAGATTCTACAGGAAGGCTGACAAACGGGGTTATTGTCAGTCTCCTGAGTGGAGATACCTGCAGATAGATTCTATTCCACGCAATTTTGAACTGAAAATATCATGAGAAACGGAAATAAGAAAGGATGAATTATTAGGCCCAAGAAATGTCAGAATTTGTTTTGCTTTTTTATGAGAACCTATGTTTTTTAGAAATTGGAATTTTAATTCCATATATATTTTCCACACAAAGTTTAACGATTGAAGATTCTGCTATGGATAAAGCCTTTGTGCCTCTACCTTTCTGTCACCCACCTCTTAAAGGATCACATTGAGACTATTTCATGGACCTTAAATTAACAGTATGAATTGTTTTATTTTGTATTACAATGGTTGATTGATGAATCCGTTCTACTTCATATTCATAAGATCCATATTTTTAGTAGCTTCTTGTTTCCAGTGATCCTGGTCTCCAAGTGCTCGTGTCCTTTTGAAATCTGTAGGAAGAGGGAGAATATGGAAACTGGCCTGAATGGGCAGACTTGTATACTTTTTTTTAATTGTTCACAAATTGTCTACATTTCCAGTAGCAATTCAGAAAATGCACTTTGCAAAGAATTGCTTGTTGTAAATGGTTACATCAGGGAGAAGAACATTCAATAGAATGAGGGAGAGCTCTAGAAGATCATCTTTGTCATGGTATCATGGCTGGCAGCTGCATCTGCACCCACTCCAACCAAACCAACCCCATTAGGATCAGAGGAAGCTGTAGATGCAATGTTTAAAATCTAGTCTGCACATGCTGTGAATGACAGCTTTGGTGAGCTACCCGTGGACCAACTCGGAATCAAGTAGAGCAGCAATCGTAGTTTGAAAGCAAAGATCTAAAGCTGACAAAATCTGTATTTCCACCATCCTTTTCTGGTTAGTAATATTGTGCAGTCACTAACAGGAGAGAAGGAAATTGGACACATCATTTGTCTGGTGTCAAGTTGCAGTAAAGTCAAGCCTTGATATCAGATACACAGTCTGGCAGCACAGATGCAGTGGAGGGTCAAGCAAGGCAATGAAGAGCTTGAGCATAACATAGTAATAATAATCTTTATTATTGCCACAAGTAGGTTTACATTAGCACTGCAATGAAGTTACTGTGAAAATCCCCTAGTCGCCACGCTCCGGCGCCTGCTCGTGTACACAGAGGGAGAATTCAGAATGTCCAATTCACCTAACGTCTTTCGGGACTTGTGGGAGGAAACCGGAGCACCCGGAGGAAACCCACACAGACACGGGGAGAACGTGCAGACTCTGCACGGACAGTGACCCAAGCGGGAATCGAACCTGGGACCCTGGTGCTGTGAAGCAACAGTGCTAAGCATTGTGCTACCGTGCCGGCCATCGATGTACATCGGTAGCTGAACTCATGCTGCTCTGAGACTCTCTTGGGTGCTGGGATACATAACTAATACACTTCAGCATAAAACTAAATGTAAACCTCTTGCCACATCCAGAATACTATATCCTGTTTTATTCCACTTGTAAAGGTGGAGGAATATTCTTCCTTTTACCGTAGGAAAACATAGACTTTGTATGGGTAATGATGAGATGTTTAAAATTATGAAGATAAGATGAAAAAACTTGCATTCATGAACTACCTGTCACGACATCAGAACATCCCAAAGCACTTCACAATCAATGAAGTACTTTTGAGTTGTAGTCAATATTTTAATGTAGAAACAAAAGGTTCTGATGGAATGTCATCAGCCTGAAATGTTATGTCTTGTCTCCACAGATCCTACCTGACCTGCTGAGTAACTCTCTCATCTTCTGTTTTATTTTTAATTTAGGGAAGTGTGGCAGTCAATTTGCAAGTTCCCAGTAACAGCAATGTCCAGAAAATGTTTTTATTACTAATATTGATGGGCATTTATTTTTCAGGTGTGTATGTTTATCATTTCAAGCCTATCTGCAACATTTACTCTTTTCTGAGAGTCCTCTTTACTATGGGAAAAATAATTCAAGTTCAGAACCAAAATGCATCAGCACAGTATTTCCTAGGTTTCATTTTGCATCCACCCCTTCCCTCTTTTGATATATTCCATCCCCTTTGATCAGAAGGTGATGGGTTTAAGCCCCACTCCGCAGCACAAAACCTAGACTGGCATTACAAAGCAATTCTGAGAGAATGCGGCACCGTCAAAGATGCTGGCCGTGATTTAACCAAATGGGGACTGTATCCCACAGCGAGCGGGTTTAGCTGTATGGTTCCCAGCACTGTACTATCTAACCTGACTCCGGTTAGATATGGGGCCTCAGCGGGAAATGCATGGCCGAGGCCACACTGAGTCCCATTTCCTGCACTGAGGAGCCCTGCTCACCAAAACTCCTCAGTGCAGGGAACGATGGACGCCATTTTTAAATGGCATCCCGATCTCTTGAGCCCCTGACGCGACCCCTGAACTCCCCAGGCCTAACTCACTGTGTGGGTGCCTGGCTCCCCACCCTCACTTCATGCAAGGCAACCCCCAGCCAATCACCGCCACACAGAAAATGCCAGCTTGTCATCTTGGCAATACCAGCCTGGCACTCTGGCAGTGCCCCTGCTAACTGGCAGTCCCACCTGGGCATCTTTATAGTGCCAGTCTGGCACCCAGGTGGCACTACCACTGTGACAGTCTGGCACCAGCAATGCATGGGTACCACTCTGCCCAGAAGGCATGCACCTGGGGGGCCTCAAAACCCCCGGGGGGCCTCAAAACCCCTGGGAGACCCCTGGGAGACACCCCCCCCCCCCCCAATGTGTGGAGACCAGTACTGAATGGCGCTCGCCTGAGCGAGTGGAGGTTAGATCCCAATGCCTTGGTTACCTCAGATAACTGCATATTAAAGTGAGACTAGCTGTCTCGCTATAATATGCAGATTTGCCAAAACGGGATCCTGCCACATCGCGACGTCTTGGGAAATCTCGTTAGATCCTGCGAGGCGTGGCAAGCTGGGTAGATCCCGGGAGCGGGGTCACCCTTTGTTTATTGGTCACGTTACGAGAAGGCATGCTGCTTTTCAGGCGCAGTGTGACCGACATATCACACTGCTATCTTTCAGATTAGACATTTATCCGAGGTTGCATCTGCCCTCCCAGGTGGATGCAAACAATCCTGTGATATTATTCAATGTAGAGAAGAGAAATCTCCGCAACATTTAGCTCTCAACCAGCACTTCAAAACAGATTTTCTGATCGATACCTCATTGCTGTTTATGAGACTTTGCTGTGCGCAAATTGATTGCCCATTTTCTCTGTATGGCAACAGTGACATATTATTTAATTATCTGCAAAGCACTTTGTGACATCCTGAAGTGCACTATATAAATGCAAGTCTTTCTTTCAGTTCTGCAGGGCTTACAGAACTTCGTCCCAGTGAAGCAGGCTCATTTTAATTTTTCTTCCTGCAGGATTTGGAGGACATATTCTTTGTTAATTTAACTTTATTTGTTTATCAATAGAAATGTTCTTTGGTGTAATACAAAACCATGATAAAATCGCCACATCTCCATAACGTGGCTCACCAGTATTAACAGGATATTTGTCATGGAGAATCTACCCAGTTGATGTGAAAAATGTGGCACATGGTTCAGCAATCACGGATATGCTAATTCAGCTACAGTGCATTTCAAGGGTAAAACAGCATTAAATTAAACCACAAAAGGCCTGAGATTCTGCTCCATTGGTGCAAATAAAGTGGAGTCCTCACTATCCCAAATTACAGGAAGAAGGTCATAAGCATGACCACTTATGCACTTTATTGGCACTTGGCGTGATCTGCCCTCAGCCTTCACTGGGCCAAGGAAAAGGCTTTTTGCCCCACAAGAAGTCTGGATTCTTTTAAAATACATTTATTAGATCTCATCTGAATTCTACTAGCTTTGCCTGTTAACAGTTTGGAGAGTTTTAAAAGGCTTTAAGAGGACTCATCACAGCTGGCAATACTTTCTATGAGTAAAAAGTGGTAACCTGGAAACTTCCTTGGATATTGTTCCCTTGACTTGGGGAAGGGAGAGAGGAAAATGAACAGAGAACCTATTCCCTAGTTTATCATATGGTACTGCATATTTCAAAACAGTGAGTTTAAAAAAAGCTCAATTTTTAAAATTATTTATTTTGAAGACACTTGCTATCACAGCATACTTTTTCCCCAAATCATTGGAAATCTTTGGTATATGATATCATCAATGATATTGGTTGCAACTCATAATCTCACTGGGTATTGGTAAAGGTCATTGCCATTATCATTAATGATTATTGGTTGAAGACTTAATATTATCAATGGTTGTCAATTGAAATCAAATGTCAGCAATGTCAATGTCATTAGTGGATCATTAGTATCTTCTCTGGTTTTTGATGCCAACCTAATGGGAGAATTCTCAATAGCTACTGAAAATACAGTTCTGGATCATTTGTGATACTGCTACATATATTTGTTTGAATGTAATTATTACTTTTTCTTTGATTTACTTGCTTCATACATTTGCTGCTTTTTTTCCAGTCTTTGCAAGTTATTCATTTACAAATAAATATCTTCTATAAAATTTAAATAGGGTACATGTAATTAGGAATGCAAGGTTAACAATGGGACTGCAAGCCATTATACTCCACCGCAAACATAGAACATAGAATAGTACAGCACAGAACAGGCCCTTCGGCCCTCGATGTTGTGCCGAACAATGATCACCCTACTTAAACCCACGTAACCCGTATACCCATAACCCAACAATCCCCCCATTAACCTTACACTACGGGCAATTTAGCATGGCCAATCCACCTAATTAGTTTTAATGCTGTGTTATAGAACAGTACAGCACAGAACAGGCCCTTCGGCCCTCGATGTTGTGCCGAGCCATGATCACCCTACTCAAACCCACGTATCCACCCGGAACCCAACAACACCCCCTTAACCTTACTTTTTAGGACACTACGGGCAATTTAGCATGGCCAATCCACCTAACCTGCACATCTTTGGACTGTGGGAGGAAACCGGAGCACCCGGAGGAAACCCACGCACACACGGGGAGGACGTGCAGACTCCGCACAGCGACCCAGCTGGGAATCGAACCTGGGACCCTGGAGCTGTGAAGCATTTATGCTAACCACCATGCTACCGTGCTGCCCTATAGTGCTTTAACTATTTTAAGTACCTTAGCCTTGAATCCTGATCTTGTACTACCCAAAGACCGTAATATTGTGTTTTAACTTTTGAATAGAATACATTTTTTGATGAAAATAATAGTTCCTAAAATATATATTTTCTAATAAGCAATTGCATGTAAATAGCATTTTTTGTGCGTTCAACCATTGTCCCACCCTGTTTAATAAACAAATTAATAGACTGACATGCAGGAGTTACCTCCAAGGAGAAGATTCCAGATGTTTACATCATAGTTATAATAACCATTGTCTTCAGCAGATCTTCTCCCATCTGGAAGAATAACACCACAGTTAATCCAGATTTTAGTAGAGCTATCTTTCTCTTCATGGGATCTTTAACCATGACAGAATTTCTCTGGCTCATGCCTCAGCTGCCTATATCCATAAAATAAAATCGTGAGGGCATTGTTGAGGGTAGCTGTAAATTCAAAGAACTGAAACAGCTTTCTATTTTGGTCAGGTACAATATTTATTTAAGCAGAATAAAGCACCTTTCATACTATCCTTAAGACAATCACAGTTCAAGTATATTATGGAATACATGTAATATAAAATGTTCTATACCACTGTCTTGCCACGCGATCTTGAGTATAATATAACTCGACAATCTCCCATCATGGATTCAATGGTCAGATACATCATTTGAAACAAAGTAAATCAACTTAATTTTCTGCTAGAACTAACATCCAACTTCAGTTGAGGATGGCCACTTGGACAAGGAATCAAAGGGCAGCGGACCCCTACATGGTTATTCCCCAGTACTGTGGTAAAATAGACAGCGGCCTGTAATCTAGGCCTGATAAAATCGGACATTTTAAATTAATTGGTCATTTTCTTTTTTTTTAATATTTCTATTTAGCCATTTATATAAACAGTAAATACAAAAAAAAGAATAAGAACAAACGGGAACATTATAACAAATAACTAGCTAATCTAAACCCCCCTGCCCTTCCCCTCCTCCCATCCTGCCTTCCCCGTTTTAACCCCTTTATCTCCCCCAGCCCACTCTCCTGACACCTTAGTCCTCCTTGAAGAAGTCGATGAATAGCTTCCACCTCCGGGCAAACATTGACCGACTCTCTCATGACGACCTTGATTTTTTTCCAACCGTAGGAACTGCTCCAGGTCGCTCAGCAATCCCCTGGTTTCGGTGGCTCCGAAGTCTCCACTCCAGCAAAATCGGTCTCCGGGCTATCAGGGAGGCAAAAGCCAGGACATTGGCCTCTATCACCCCCTGGACTCCTGGGTCTCCGACACTCCAAATATCGACACTTCTGAACTTTGGACTAACTTCACTCTCAACGCCTCGGACATTATGTCCCCGAACCCCTACCAGAACCCCTTCAGTTTCAGACATGCCCAGAACATGTGAACGTGTTTTGCGGGGCTCCCCGCGCACCATCCACACCTATCCTCTACCCCTCTCAAAAGACCTACATATCTTGGCCACCATCATGTGCGCCATATGAATTTCTTGAACTGTACAAGGCTAAGCCTAGCACACGGTGAGGATGCATTCACCTTCCTCAGAGCCTCCTCCTACATCCTGGCCTCCATTCCCCCACCCCCCCCCCCAAGTTCCTCCTCCCATTTCAGTTTGACTTTTCCTATCGGGGCTTAGTCCAGTCCATTAGCTCCTTATGAATCTCAGATACCTTCCCCTCACCCACTCCTTCCCTCAATAGCACCTTATCCTGCAATCCCAAGGGCAGCAAACGGGGAAAGGGCAGCACCTGCTTCCTCACAAAATCCCAAACCTGTAAGTATCTAAACCCATTCCAGCTGGGCAGCTAATATTCCTCCTCCAAGTCCTCGAAGCTTGCAAAGCTGCCCCCACAAACAGGTCCCCAAACCGCTCGATGCCTGCCTGTCGCCACCCCCGAAACCTCACACCCAGCCCCCCTCGGTCCAAAGCTGGGTTGTCGCAAATCGGTGCCCACACTGAGGCACTTTCCAACCTCCGATGCTGCCGCCAATGTCCCCATACCCTCAGAGCCACCACCACCATTGGGCTCATGGAGTACCTGGCTAGCAAAAACGGCAGAGAGGCCATCAACAGTGCTCCTGAATACTTTTCCCTACAAGAGGCCGCCCCGATCTGCCCCCATACCGACCCCTACCCCGCTGCACATTTCCTAACCATGGCTATATTAGCTGCCCAGTAATAATTCATTATATTTTGCAAGGTCAGCCCGCCACTGCCCCTCCCCCCTCCCTCGCCCCCGTTTCAACAGCATCTCCTTAACCTGCAGGGTTTCCCCAGCCTATACAAACTCCAAAATCATAGCTGTGACTTTCTTAAAAAAGAGATCGGGAGTTCTGAAAGACAAATAAGAGCCTCAGCAGTACAGTCATTTTTACTGACCACACCTGCACCACCAGCAACAGTGGCAAAACATCCCACCTCTTAAAATCTCCCTTCATCTCCTCCGCCAACCGAGCCAGATTCAGTTTATGCAGTTGCGCCCATCCCCGCACCACCTGGATGCCCAAGTACCTGAAGCTTGCCCCACCACCTTGAATGACAGCTCTCCCAGTTTCCTCTCCTGCCCCCTGGCCAAGATCGGGAACACCTCACTCTTCCCCATATTCAGCTTGTATCCGGCAAACCGGCCAAACTCCTCCAGAATGCTCATGATTCCAACACCTCCCAACGGGTTGGGAATTTTCAGCAACAGGTTGTCTGCATACAGCGAGACCCTGTACTCGAACATGAATGGGCATTGACTAAAGACTGTCAGTGCTTGTGCAGAAAGAAAAGGGACTTTAATAAGGACATGGGGAGTCTATGCCGAGTAAAATAAGAAACAAAGTTTTATTTACACAAATGATGTGTACAGTACCTGGTAGAATCCTACCAGTTTCTTCCTGAAGTCAGCACCTTACTGGCCAACCTTATATACATGGGTTAATTGAAATACCCCATCCCGAGAGGGGGAACTCATGCTCCGCAAGCAACATGGGGAGGACAAACGTTCTCACCCTGTAGGTTCCGGGAGGAATATTACAGGGACCAGGAGAGAAAATTGAAAAATAAATGAATGACTCTCCTACTGTGTGAGAAGAAACAACATTATTCCTCTTGGAACATGTCTGTGTCAATGGATAAATGAATTATACGAGAAAGAGCTGAGCCCCTACTAAAAATTTCAAAGCACCCTCTGGCCATGAATACAAGATTTTCAAAGAGGACTGGCTTTGCTACTGTAACACTCCGATCAATTATAGTAATAACATTATTCAACTATACTGACACTCACAATCCCATTACCTTTCCTTATTCTACTAAACCAACAATGAACCACTTTCCTTTGGACAATAATTGCTTTGGACAATAATTGGTATAATGCCTCAGCAGTAATAGGTTTAAACCATTACTGGGAGCTTTAATAACAGCGCCACTGGGGTCAATACTTGTCAGGAAAATGTAACTTAAGTGTTCAAGCACCACTGAAACGTATTAATACAGGAGAAGGCGGTGGTCAATTCTGGATTGCCTTGCTTGGTTTGACCAAATGACTGAGGAAATTATTAGGAAAATCAGCCACAATCACAGAAAATGATTGCCATATACCATTTGACTGAGGCTTCTTGCTTTACTTTCTCCTTTCATACTCTGGGAACCAGCAGGTGGGAGGATGCTCGGTGTCAGAGGCGGGACCTGCCAGGCTAGCTGGGAAGGCTAGTCCACAGAAGCAAAGTGGGGGGTGAGCTGAAGTTCAATGTAGCGGGGTGAATGGGGGGGAGGGCGGTGGGGGATAGACTGCTGATGAGGAGGGGACTTTCAAGGTGTTGGAGGAGGAGAGTGGATGACGGTAGCTGCCGGGGGGGGGGGCAGGTGAGGCACGGGCCAAGGGGCTGGCCTGGGAAAGGTCATGGTTGATCGACAGGAGAGGGGGTAGAGTGCCCCCTGATGAGGCTCGCCACGTGGAACACACGTGGGCTGCATGGGCCGGTCAAAAGGGCCCGTGTGTTTGCACACTTGAGGCAGCTGAAGGCAGATGTGGCCATGTTGCAAGAGACACATTTGAAGCTGGGAGACCAAGTTAGGTTGAAGAAGTGTTGGGACAGGCAGGTGTTTCATTCGGGATTGGACTTTAAAACAAGGGAGGTGGCAATTCTGGTTAACAAAAAGGTGTCATTCGAGGTGGGATAGATAGAGGCAGACCCGGGGGATAGATTTATTATGGTTAGTGGGAAGCTGGAGGGAATGGCTGTGGTGTTGGTGAATATATACGCCTCAAACTGGGATGATGTCGTGTTTGTCAGGAGGGTGCTGGGGAAGATTCCGGACCTGGACTTGCACAAGCTGATTATGGGGGGAGATTTTAACATGGTTCTAGACCGGTCGACTTCCAGGTCGGGAAAGGTGTCAGCAATGGCGAAAGAGCAGCGGAGGTTCATGGAGCACATGGGGAGGGGGGGGGGGGGGGGGGTGGATCTGTGGAGTTTCGGGAGGCCAAGGAGCATGGATTTTTCATTTTATTCCCATGTGCACAAGGTGTATTCCAGGATAGACTTTTTCATACTTGGAAAAATGCTGTTAGCGGGAGTGGAGGACACTGAGTATTCAGTAATCATGCTGTTGGATCACGCCCCACACTGGATAGGTCTACCGGTAAGCACAGGAAAGACCCAACATCCGCAATGGAGGTTAGATGTAGGGCTGCTAGCGGAGGATGAGATCTGTGAGCGGGTGAGGGAGGCCATCCGAGGGTACATAAAGAGCAACGGCACGGGTGAGACCACGGCAAGGGTGGTTTGGGAAGCACTGAAGGCGGTTAACAGAGGGGAATTAATCTCGTTTCGGGCCTACATGGAGAAGACTGAACGGGCAGAGTTGGACAGGCTGGTAGGGGAAATTTACAGGTGGACAGGAGATATGCGGAGTCTCCGGATGAGGAGCTCCTGAAGGAGCGTCAGAGACTTCAAATGGAATTTGGGCTCCTGTCCACAGGTAAGGCAGAGGGGCAGCTGAGGAGGGTAAAAGGGGTGATGTACGAATATGGGGAGGAAGCTAGTAGGATGTTAGATCATCAGCTGAGGAAACAGGAGGCGGCGAGGGAAATTGGGAGGGTAAAGGATATGAGGGGGAAGGTGGTGGTGAACCCAGGGGCGGTAAATGATGTGTTTCGTGAATTCTATAGTTGAGTTTATAAATCAGAACTCCCAGCCGGGGAGGAGGATATGAAGCGATTTCTCGGGGGGCTAAAGTACCCGAAGGTAGATGAGGAGCTTGTGGAAGGCCTGGGGGGCCTAATTGGGCTTGAGGAGGTGATAGACGGATTGGGGGCGATGCAATTGGGTAAGGCCCCGGGACCTGATGGATACCGGGTGGAGTTCTACAAAACGTTTTCTGGGTCACTGGGGCCGCTCCTGGTTAAGGCTTTTACTGAGTCAAAGGAGTTGGGAGTGCTCCCCCCCAACGTTATCACAAGCATCAATCTCTCTCCTTTTGAAGTAGGATAAGGACCCAGAGAGCTGTGGATCATATAGGCCGATCTGCCTTTTGAACGTAGACACTAAATTGCTGGCAAAGATCTTGGCCACGTGTATAGAGGACTGTGTCCCAGAGGTAATCGGGGAGGATCAGATGGGATTTGTGAAGGATAGGCACCTAACGTTCAACATTAGATGGCTCTTAAATGTTATAATGATGCCAGCACAGGGGCGCGAGGTTGAGGTTGTAGTAGCCATGGATGCAGAAAAGGCCTTTGACTGGGTGGAGTGGAACTACCTATAGGATATTCTAGGCAGGTTTGGGTTCGGACAGGGATTGTGGATTGGTCCGGTTGCTATACCAGGCTCCAGTGGTGAATGTAAGAACCAACTGGATCCAGTCAGAATATTTTAGTCTTTGTAGGGGGACAAGACAAGGTGGAAGGCTCACCCCACTGCTGTTTGCAGGGGATAATGAGAGGGGGGTTGGAGCATAGGGTCTCACTCTACGCGGACGATTTACTCCTTTATATCACAGATCAGTGGGGGGGGGGGGGGATGGGATGGCTGGAATTATGGAGACACTGGAAGAATTTGAGCGGTCAGGAAGTAGTGGGGTAGGGGTCGGTTTGGGAGTGAGTAGAGGTGGCAACTTGTAAGGGCACGAGCTTGGGGGCTTTACTAACTGTGCCCCTGCCATTCTCGCTGGCTCACTCCACAATCCCGGTGGTGGTGGCAGCCCTGGGAGTGTGGGGGCAATGGAGACAGCACATTGGACTGGAGGGGGCATCAGTGTGGTCATCGATTTGTGATAATCACTGTTTTGCTCTAGGGGGGCTGGATGGGGGCTTTAGGAGGTGGCAGCGGGCAAGGATTGAGAGATTTGAGGATCTCTTCATTCAGGAGGGTTTCCCGAGACTGGAGGCATTGGAGGAGAGTTTGAGTTGCCGGGTGGGAAAGGATTTTGGTACCTGCAGGTACGGGACTTTGTTCGGAGGCTGGTTCCAAGCTTTCCTCGCCTCCCCCTGAGGGGACTACAGGATAAGGTGATGTCAAAAACGGGAGTTGGGGAGGGGAGGGTCTCGGAGATATACAAGGAATTGATGGAGTGGGAAGGAGTCCCAGTCAGAGAGGTGAAGAGGAAGTGGGAGGAAGAGTTGGGAGGGGAGCTGGAAGTCGGACTATGGGAAAAGGCTTTGAGGAGAGTTAATTCATCCTCGTTGTGTGCCAGGCTTAGCCTGATCCAGTTCAAGGTGGTTCTTAGGGCCCACATGACGGTAGCCCAGATGAGTAGGTTTTTTGAGGAAGTGGAGGATAGGTGCGGACGCTGTGGGGGAAGCCCAGCAAATCATGTACATATATTCTGGGCGTGCCTAAAGTTGAGGGGATTCCGGCAGGAATTTGCAGACGTCATGTCAGAGATCCTGGAAGGGAGGGTGATTCCGAGTCCGGAAATTACAATATTTGGGGTATTGGAAGATCCCGGGTCCCAGGGGAGGGGAGGGAGGCCGATGTTCTGGCCTTCTCCTCCCTGGTGGCCCGGAGATGGATTTTGCTGGGATGGAGGGACTCGGAGCCTCCAAAATCAGGAATGTGGGTCAGCGACATGGCAGGGTTTCTCAATCTGGAAAAATTAAGTTCGCCTTGAGAGGTTCAACCCAGGGGTTCGCTCAGAGATGGCAGCCGTTCATCGACTTTGTTAAGGAAAATTGAAAGTCAGCAGTAAGGAGGGGAGGGCAAAGTGGGGGGGGGGGGGGGGGGGGGGGGCATGGTAGTGTAAAACAAAGACAGGGAACTTAATATACGGGTAATCAGCAGATAGGACGGGAGGGTCGGAGGGGATGTTATTTTAATGTTGTTGCATGTGTCGGACCACTCGGTTGTTTAAGAAATGTTAAATTGTTAAACTGTGAAAATTACAAATACTTCAATAAAATATATTTTTTTAATATTTTACTTACACCGTCCTTTAAGGTATAGCATGGACTGTGGACCCCAACTTTTAGGAATAACCCTGCTCTAGGGGAGAGAAGAAACACATTTGAAAAGTATAAATAAGTATATTGATAAATATCAAGAATTAAGAGTTTGTTTCAGAACTTTACCTTTGGAGTGCAGCAGGATTCGACAACGAGAAAGATTATCACGAAAGCATAAGTGCAGATTGCTGCCATCTTAACGATCTACAGAGGAAGAATTGGAAAGAAATAAGATGAGATAGTGTCCGTCGATTGCCAGATGCGTTGTTATGTGTTGTAAAGATTGCCACCCTAGTGAAGAAAATAACAGTTACCTTATTGAAAATGGCAAATGCACAACAGGTTAAACAATATCGAAGAGAGCCGTAGTCATCCAGTTTTACAGCACAGAAAGAGGCCCTTCGGCCTATCGTGTCTGTGCCAGTCATCCAGCACCAATCTATTCTACAGAAGGTTAGGTTAATGTTTTGGATGGGACTATTGATGAAAACTGCTACCTGTGATTGATGCTCTGGTTTATTTCTAGCAATGTAAACAGCCATCTGATACCCACTTACAGGGACCACTTTTCATATGTGAGCCATGGCAGTAGGTGCCAGCTTGTTATTTGACAGTGGGGAGGTTATTTAGCTGAACCTACCCTGTTGCTCACCTAATATCCATACACACGGCATGTCTTTTCCGGAAAAGGTCACTACTACAAATCAGGAATGAAAACATGAGCAGATTTCCCCACAACCTCATGGCGCTGAGGTCAATGATTATGCTCCAGTGGCTTAAAACCAAAATGTTGTGGATGCTGAAAATCTGAAATAAAACTCTGTCCTGAAGAAATCATTTCGAACTCGAAATGTCGACTCTGTATCTTTCTCTACAGATGCTGCCAGACCTAATGAGCTTTTTTCCACACTCTCTTATTTTCAATAGCTGCCCCAGTTCACCTTAACTAAGATAGACTTGGGTTAAAGAATATCCAAAAAGTTCAATATCTGCAGCATAGACAAAAGAAATTAATAAGGGATGAAAATATAAAGCAATAAAAAGCTTATATATGCTAACAGCCTCCCCGAACAGGCGCCGGAATGTGGCGACTAGGGGCTTTTCACAGTAACTTCATTTGAAGCCTACTTGTGACAATAAGCGATTTTAATTTCATTTTTCAACTCTGAAATTAAATTAAAATGAAGCTTTCAGAATTTCCAGATAGTCTGATGTGACACTGCATTATCTTGTTTTGCAACGCGACTAAATGAGACCAATTAAAGTGTTGCAAGGCTAAAACTGCATTGCATTGGTGCAAAACTGCATTGCATAGTTGCCTTAAAGAAATCACAGCAGCTTCCCCACAGCCACAACTAACCCATTCACTATTACTTTCAGCAGCAGTACCACCATTTGCGAGAGTCAGCAAACCCTGTCTTTTGTGGAAAAAACAGGTATTTGAGAGTTTTGTCACAGCCTCACTTGCAAGTAGCATGTTGGTGCTATTTCACATAACTTACACTATAATGCTATTCATTTATAAATGAAAAGAGTGCATTTGAAAACAAAACTTACATCTTACTGCATCTCTCAATGTGAGCTTAATGTAGTTAACATTCTACCAATTTCTTTGGAATGTATCAACTGTTTTGAAGTGACCATTTTTACATCATAACATCGCATTAGCTTCAAATATTACACCATCTGTCTCAGCATTTCATTGCTAAGATTGACAGCATGCCCTGTCAAGCTCCGGTGTCAGTTCTGTACATTTATAATATATATTTGATACCAGATCACTCACATTTGGAACAACAATACTGCATGTCCTGATGTCATCTAAGTTGATGCTGTAAATTGGATGTGTCCTGTGCACTCCATAGCAAAAGGATTGTAACTGAGAGTCATATTAGAGCAAACTTTTTAAAAATTGCATTTATAAAGTGCCTAGTCACCTCAAAAGTCTGCACACAATTACATGTTTTTAGTGTAGTGAATGTTGCTCTGGAGCAAAACTAGCAACAAAGCATCACATAGATCGAGTAAGATGATTTAATTTGGACCTGCTGATCTTAGCTGAGCTGTTTGGCAGGAGCTGTTTTTGCTCTTATTTGAATGTTGCATTGAGATTTCCAAGGCCCGAGTTTGACATCCCATCCAACGGGACATCCCACCTATTTGCACTGCACTGCCTAAGAAATGCTGTGTCAACTGAGTTCAGCAATTCCTGGAGTCATTTTAGATCAGTAACCTTTCATTCACAAGCCTTTAAATTAAACTTAACCTGCCCTCCTGCCTTACCACGTTTCTGTATCAAAGTTAATTCAAAATAAATCTTTTATTTTCTTACCATCATACTAGATGCGTTAATCGCTTTTTTTTAGCAATGTCCCTTTACAAGTTGCCAATTTCTCCCTCTGGAAACAATGCGATTCATTCACTTTCCTCAAACACACATCGCCTGCTGCAGTCTTCAGCCCGCTGGGTCGCAGTGCTCTGGCAAGATTCCTGAAGCCACAGGTATCCCTGTCTCTCTAGCACTCGAGAGGACAAGGGGAGGCGAACTCCCTTCCCTCTATAAACCATCTCAACTTCAGTGCAAGGACGTCATCGCCAGCCCTGACACAGCCAATGCAAAGGGGTTAATTCAATTTGACTGGAGTTTGCCACATGTCTCGGAAGAGGCAAGTGAGACATGATCCTGTTAGCGTTTATTTGCGTTCAGGTACATGGGTTGATAGATGAGAAAGCTCAGAGACCCATCGATAGTGGGTAGACCTGCAGAACAGGTGGTTAAAAATGTTCGTGAATCTGAATGAAATGAAGTTATCCAGATGAGTATACCGAATTAAGTAATTGAACAGTAGAGCTTAAAATAAACGGATCGACTCAAGTAGGTACACACGCGTTCAGTAATTAGATTTGATATATCTACACATCTGATTATAACAATTGGTGGATTTATTGATTTACCTCTTTATGTAGCAGGCTGCATTAGGAGATATAAATGTTAGATTGACAGAACATATAAAACAATTACATTAAATTTCCCCTAAGTATGTCACACAGAGAATTCCATATTAGATTAGTTAATATACACAACGACTTGAATAAAAGCATAAATATTCCGAATAAGGCTATGCCAAAAGGTATATAGATTCAATACCACATATATCTGTTGACAACCTTTGATAGAAACGCCGACTTCTAATTTGTTGACCAGTTTATAGATTAAAATACAGCCCTACCTATAGATTGGTTCTCAACTGCATATTTTTGATATATGCGCCTCGAATCATAGAATCACTGCAGTGCAGAAGGTGGCCAGTCAGCCCATTGAGCCTGCACTGACCCCTCCAAAGAACACCCAACCGAGGCCCACAACCCACCCTGTCCCCGTAACTCAATAATCCCAACGAACCTTTCGAACACTAAGAGGTAATTTATCATGGCCAATCCACCCAACCTACACATTTTTGGACTGTGGGAGGAAATCAGAGCACCCAGAGGAAACACACGGAAACACGGGGGGAACGTATAAACTCCACACAGACAGTGACCCAAGGCGGGAATTAAACCCGGATCCCTGGCGCTATGAGGCAGTAGTGCTAACCACTGTGCCATCCCACATAGAAGGAATAAGGAAGGCTGGGGTTAAATTTAGAATTAACTTGCAGCAATGAGGGGCATTTTAGGACATCAGGATTTCTCAAAGCACTTTAGAGCCAAATATTTTTGAAGTCTAGTCACTTTTTAAAAAATGTTTTTATTCTCCATTTTCACATTTTCCTTCAAAATTTACACCCCACCCACAGACAGTAAACGGTAACAAATACAAAATCAATCCCCTTAACAATAACATCGATCCCATCCTCCCACCACCCCAAACAACGGCCCACCTGTCAATATATGCATCCAATAAAACAAACCCTCCCACGGTGGAAACAAAAAACAAAGGAGAAAAAGAGAAAAGGAGTCCGGGACCGCCCATGGTGTCCAGTCACTGTTTTAATATGGGAAACTCAGCTGGAAATTTGGCACAGCAAAGCCCCACACACATCAATGTTTTGATGTTGTTAGAGGGATTAATGATGAACAAGACACCAGGGGATTTCACTGCTATCCTTCAAATAATGCCATCAGCTAATTTACACACTTCAGGAACACTCGCCCAGCCCTCCAACCTCTAACAATGAACTAAAATGAATGAGAGGTGTATCCCAAAGTGCTGGTGGTTCAATTAAAGAACAAAGAAAATTACAGCACAGGAACAGGCCCTTCGGCCCTCCCAGCCTGTGCCAATCTGGAAATGCACTAAAATACTCTTCACTTACAAGAAAAACTATCAAAAATGCTGCAATTTATTTAATCGTGAAAGACTTTCATGGTCTAACTATGCTCTATGTGGACAAATTGGCACATTTGGCCTCTGCTTGGATATGTCCTACTCAAAAGCAAAATCTTTTCTCTCGTCCAAATGGCTCACTTTGTAACTGCCCTGCCTGATGTTGAAGAAACCATTCAAAGCGGTGGCATCCTATATTTGGTCCCCATTCTGTGTTTAGTCAGTGAATCTGAATTAGTTGAGGGAGAACAGAGCTGACTTTCCAGTCTGGATTACTTTTCGTCAATGCTTGAGAAGCATCATCCAGATTCAAAGCATTAGCTCCGTTCTCTCTCCACAGATGCTGTTGGACCTGCTGAGGTTTTCCAGCATTTTTTTGTTTTTGTTTCAGATTCCAGTATCCGCAGTAATTTGCTTTTATATTATATGAATTAGTTGAGGACGGTTCAAGCTCTAACTTCCAAACCCATGATCACTACCATTTAGAAGCACAAAGGCAGCAGAGGCAAGGGAACACTATCACCTGAAAGTTCCCCTCCAAATCACCCACCATCCTGACTTGGAAATACATCAGCGTTCCTTCACTGTCACTGGGTCAAAATCCTGGAACCCCCTCCCTACCAGCACTTTGGGTGTACCTACACCACATAGACTGCAGCAGTTCGAAAATGCAGCCCACCGCCAGCTTCTCAAGACAATTAAGGATGGGCAATAAACGCTGGCCTAGCCGAAGGTGTCCACATCCCATGAATTAATTTCAAAATGTAATGTTTGAGTTTTACAACTTTAAAACCCTAGTTTGTGTGTTACAGTAAAAGTCTTAAAACTTGAAATCTTGTCCATTGGTTATTTCTGTCAGTCACTAGATTAATTTATTTGTAAAAGTTAGCGGTCTCTATCGGGATTGTAAAATATACATAACGGAGAGGAAACATCAAGATATTGTTCTGGAAAATACAGAATGTGTCATTTGAAACATAGAGGTCTGCCAATATCTGGTCTGGGAGAGTGCAGGGAAAGATCCCACAAGAGGTTGGTGGCAGCTGAAAAGAGCAGAAACTGTGGCCAGCTCTTCTGTCAAAAAATGCAGTCAATTTCAGTCTGTCAGAATTGTTATTACAACCTGCAGCAGGAGAAAGGGAAAAATAAAAAAGAGAGTTTGCATAGATTTCTTTGTGCTGTTGAAACATTGTGATGTACTGAATAGAGGGGGACCCATTGGCCTGGTTGTGTCCCACCATGCCCCTTTAAGCCCCGTAGCCCATCCCCTATCGGAGGACCCGATCTCTCCCGCCAAAAAGCACTAAGCGCGGGCTCCCCTCGCCCCCTCCCCCCACGTGCGAGGCAGCAGCCATCAGGAGAAGAGCAGAACGCGAAGCAGCAACAGCTGGCGGTCGGGGCACGGCCCGGGGGAGCTCCGCTCCCCTCAAGGAGGTGGAAGGCTCAAAGAAACGGCAGCAAGAATGAGGAGAATGAGAAGGAAGAGGTTTGTTGGTGGACTCAGCTGGGAAACAAGTAAGAAAGATTTAAGGGACTGCTTTTCTGGATGTGGAGAGATTGTAGACTGCTTAATTAAAATGGATCCTGTGACTGGGCGTTCGCGAGGATTTGGGTTTATCCTCTTCAAGGATCCTGAAAGAGTAGACAGGGTATTGAATGGGGAGCACTAACTTGATGGGAGAGTTATTGATCCCAAGAAAGCTCAGGCCATGAAGGGCAAGGTTGAAATAAAATTGGCCCAATCTAAGGAAGTGTACCAGCAGCAGCAACCAGCAGCAATGGGGAGGACAGAACACAGAGAACAGAGAAAACAGAGATACAGCAACAGGAGAGAATGGGAGGAGAACTACAAGAGAGAGAGAGTCTGAAGGTCCCTACAACAAACCAGCAGCATCCAGAATCACAAATCGTTTTTCCTTTCTGTAAAGAAGTGTTTGCAATTTAAAGAAAAGAAAAGTATAATAATAAAATAACTTAACCTGAAAAAGTGGTTATTAGCTTACTTCACTTCCTTAATAACGCAGGACCCAGGACATCGATGCTATTAAGGGTTAAGTAGGTAAAATTCTTCGGTGAAGGTATGGGTTATACCGGGGAATAACTTGGAAATATAGTTTGACCTGAATGGCACCCACTGAAGCCTGCATCGGAGTCAGGGAGTGAGAATCCCTGTTCACCATTTAGAATATTGGCCCTTTTTGGTATAGGGGGAATTCTAAGACAGAGTGGTGAATTTACAAAAACATGGCGCCCAACGTGGGGCTCGAGCCCATAATTACGCCCAGCCTGTTTTTTTGCTTTCTCCATGGCATCCAGCGTGGAGGCCTAGAATATTAGAAGTTTCTAGGTAAAGCGAGGCTGGAATATTAGAAGTTTCTAGCTGAGCAGAATGGGGGCTAGAGTAGGGGCTAGAATATTAGAAGTTTCTAGTTCCCAAGAAACAGTTGGAATATTAGAAGTTTCTAACCGGCACAAAGGCTAGAATATTAGACGTTTCTGGTCTATGTGTGAGTCAGACTTTACCTGCCGAGTTTAGTCTGGAAAGGATATTCTGTGGATCGAGGGGACTGAAACTCAGGTTGGGTGTGAATCAGCAGACTAGAAGATGCTGACCCTGAGTGAAAGTCTGCAAGACATCTTGGTGACAGCACTAAAAATCTTGCATCCATTACTGGTAAAAGGAGGCCAAAAAATAAATCATCCTTAGAGTAAGGCAGATTGTGCGGAAAATTTTCTGGAAAATGGGGACACCTAGAATTCAGAGACCAATAACCAATCGACCTTTAACTAAAACAGGAAGATAGTGCCTTAGTCAGCCTTGGATAGGGCCCAGAAAGGGTACTTATCCTTAATTTCAGATTGCAACTGAAAGGGACAACTAGGAACAGAACTTGAATTCCAAAAAATGGCAATGAGAATAATCCTCTTGCTCTGAAACATGGTCAAGAGAGTTGAAACAATGAAACAAAAGTAGAAAAGCTTAACAGAGGCAAAAAAAAACTCCTGCAGAAGTGAAACTTAACCGCATGGAGGGGTCTCAAAATTTTGTTAAGAATAACTAAAACCCTACAGAATAGAGGTCCAAGATCTCAGTGGATAAATGTGTATGTGTGTGTTTAATAAGGATTTGTGAAATCCTACAGAATAGAGGTCCAAGATCTGAGTGGATGAATGTGTGTGTGTATGTCTAATACGGAATTGTGAATTTCCTTTAATGTTTGTATTTTTAAAAAAATGTTGTATTTTGTAAAGCCGATTTTCACATAAATTGGAAGTTATAAACAGCAGGCAGCAGTCAGCTGCTTTGCAGACTTTGAAATTGAAACTGCATGGCTCCGCAGGGTCCTAGTGCCTGGCGATCACACAAGGTCATATGCAGAAATAATGATGTGTAGAATGTTAAATACCTTGAAGAAGGAGCTTTAGAAAATAAAGATATTAAAACCAATTGATAATACAGAGGAAATTTGGGTGAAGCTACCCACTGAGACTGCAGGGAAAATGATCTGTGAAGCTGTAAACTGTAAAGACAAGATTGTTCAGATTCTGGGTACACATACTTGATGGGAGAGTTATTGATCCCAAGAAAGCTCAGGCCATGAAGGGCAAGGTTGAAATAAAATTGGCCCAATCTAAGGAAGTGTAATGAAAAATATACACTTTGTCAGAAAGATATTCTCTCAGCAACCAGCAGCAATGGGGAGGACAGAACACAGAGAACAGAGAAAACAGAGAAACAGCAACAGGAGAGAAGGGGAGGAGAACTACAAGAGAGAGAGAGTCTGAAGGTCCCTACAACAAACCAGCAGCATCCAGAATCACAAATCGTTTTTCCTTTCTGTAAAGAAGTGTTTGCAATTTAAAGAAAAGAAAAGTATAATAATAAAATAACTTAACCTGAAAAAGTGGTTATTAGCTTACTTCACTTCCTTAATAACGCAGGACCCAGGACATCGATGCTATTAAGGGTTAAGTAGGTAAAATTCTTCGGTGAAGGTATGGGTTATACCGGGGAATAACTTGGAAATATAGTTTGACCTGAATGGCACCCACTGAAGCCTGCATCGGAGTCAGGGAGTGAGAATCCCTGTTCACCATTTAGAATATTGGCCCTTTTTGGTATAGGGGGAATTCTAAGACAGAGTGGTGAATTTACAAAAACAATATTTTCTAACCCCATCTTCACCCAGCATACGTACATTTGCCACTTCAGACAGAAATTGTTTGCCGATCAGGATTGGAAATTCTAACTGACCTTTCACTTCATAAGCATACAATTTTTGACACAAACTGTAGAGATTTTCAAGTTGCCCCTGGGCTAAACTCAGCCAACACATTAAAAACTTGGCTGAAATCTGGGGTCTTCTGGTCTAGACAGCACTGCTCAGTGGCCTTTCCCCCAACTCATGAGAACAATCCTTGACCCTGACAGTATGGGTTGGTCAAGTCATGAAAATGCCTGACAGTTTGCCATAGGAGTGCAGCAATTTCTTCACTCAGTTCACGGAGTGAACATTTGTGGGGGTGGGATTGTACATTTTACATTTCTGCTTTATAATATCGAGCAATGAAAGATCCAAGAGTTTGTTTGTTTGTCTGTTTGTTTTCACTCTGGGTTTGAGACAGTGGAAATAGTGAGTATCTTGTGAATCTGCAATGAAGTTTCGGAGGCTCGATCTACCAGAGCCTGTAAACCATATAAACCACATATCATTGTGGGCCAAGAACTGAAGGATGTGTCTATTTCACAGCATACAATTCTTTAGAAGTGGAAACACCTGACAAATAGCAAGAGAATCTGGATGGAATTCACCCTTTTAATGTTCAGTTACTCGAACTCCTGAAGGTTTTCCGCTTCTGTTAGAATGTTGTTAATTAAAAAGTACATTTCCATCATCCTCACTATTGCCTGCCATTTTTCGATATGTCTTTCTCTGTTTCTGTGTCTTTCCCTTGACCACTGTTTATGTTATTTGTTTTTTCCCTGTGAATGCCTTTCTGGCACTTTTCTTTACCTTCCTCTAAATTTCTGTATTTCGGCAACTCATATTTTATCTATTTTTTTCTCATTCTCCCGTGTCTTGTTACTCACTTTCCCTGTATCTGTATGTGTCTGTTTGTGAATCTGTTTCTTTACCGTATTTCTATCTTTCATTCCATTCCATGCTTTTTTGGTGACTGGTCTCCCTCTTCTGTTGCCGTTACTTTCCTCTCTGTGGTGACAGGAAGGTTTAACCTAGGTGAGCAAGTAGATTTAGGTGCAAGTGGTGGGGCGGTAGGGCTGGTGGGTGAAAAAATGCAAGTGTGTCAGGAAGCCAACTCCAACCCACCAGTTTCCAAACGTAACTTAAGTAGATCATAATGCAATGCCTTCGGGAGAGCTAGTTGTCGACTTCAATGTGTTGGTTGCCCAATTAGAACAAAAGTGGCCTTTTGCAACTTCACTGTGTCACAGCTTTTTTGGGCTTACTGGAATTCACCAGTCTGAACAAGGTGTGAACACAGCAGTAACTGAGGCCAGTGAAGACATGACAGGAAAATATTCCAATAAGTACTGACTCCTCACAGTTGCATTCACACCTGTGAAAAAGGCTTTGTTCGCACTCACTTGCACTGAGCAATTACTTTGGTGGTGTTATTTAAACTTTGGAGATTTGCACTTCAGACCTGCACTTTATAGGTCTAATCTATCAGATCAGCATCGGTACAGCTTAGCTGTGTTACTTTCATTCTAACATGAGTGAGATGAGTAGAAGCACCACAAACACCCAGCAGGAGCAGCAGCAGCCTGCTGTTAACATACCTGAAGCTCCACAGGAGCGAGAAAATCAACAGGGTGGTGCACCTTGCCGACGGCCCCACTCACCACAGGGCATACATGCAGAGGATAATCTTCCTCGTCATGACAGAGTGTCAGGAAGCTCCGGGCCTCACCTTGGGTGATGGTCTGATGGAATCAGACCTGCTTTCAAGTAGACAGGATGGTCATAGAAAAAAAACGCACAGAACAGGCCCTTCGGCCCACGATGTTGTGCCGAACCTTTGTCCTAATCATAGATTATCATAGAATTTACAGTGCAGAAGGAGGCCACTCGGCCCATCGAGTCTGCACCGGCTCTTGGAAAGAGCACCCTACACCTCCACCCTATCCCCAGAACCCAGTGACCCCATGCAACACTAAGGGCAATTTTGGACACTAAGGCAATTTATCATGGCCAATCCACCTAACCTGCACATCTTTGGACTGTGGGAGGAAACCGGAGCATCCGGAGGAAACCCACGCACACACGGGGAGGATGTGCAGACTCCGCACAGTGACCCAAACCGGGAATCGAACCTGGGACCCTGGAGCTGTGAAGCAATTGTGCTAACCACAATGCTACCATGCTGCCCTTAAAAGCCTGAGCCATTGGTAACGTCATGCTTTACCAATGGCTGTCAAAGTCATCACCTCGCTCAACTTCTCGGCCTCTGGATCCTTCCAGGGTACAACTGCCGGAGACAATTGCAGGGCATCATAATCGACAGCACGCAAATGTATAAGACTGCTAATTGGTGCTTTGTTTGATGAGGCTGGCAAGTATATGAACCTTTCCACTGATAATGCCAGTCAGATCCAGTGACCAGGGGCTTGGTTTTGCATTGCTTGCTGACTTCCAATAGGTAAAGAATACCAACAACTGCACACATGTGGCAATCAAGTCATCTTCAGATCGTCCAGGACTTTACGTCAATCAGATGGGCTCCATCAATATGCAATAGCTGTTTATGAAGGCATGCACAAGATTCCCAGACAAATCTGAGTATGGATCCATGTTGGTCCATTCCTGGGCACACTCTAAGTGGATGGTGATTTGAAGTGAAGTCACCTACATCGCATACTACCATTGGAAGTTTACACCAATGTTTTTCAACTCATGGATTGCCTAAAATCATGGTGTCAGACAATGGAACCATATTCACAAGTGCTGAATTTCGAAACTTCATCAGTCTCAACAGTATTAAACACATTAGAACTGTGCCTTACCACACACCATCACGCAGACTAGCCAAGGTATCTATCCAAGCTTTCATGTCTGGCATGAAGAAAATGTCAGGAGGATCCTTGGAAACCACAATCTCAGGCTTTCTTCTGAGCTATTGTACCACTTCATATGCAACAATGAGAGTTCCACCAGCCGAACTGCTGATGGAATGTTGTCTCAAACGAGTCTGAAGCACATGCTTCCAAATCTGAAAGGGAGGGCAGAGACCAGAAAAACAGCCATGATTCACTAGTGGAGCCAACAGCAAGGTCCACGTATGGTTCCAGCGGTCAGGAATCTGGTGTGCTGGTTGCAGACAGTGTCCAGCGCTGACACACTCAGCTGAGATCCGTGCCGCTGTGCGGGGAGCTTCTGCTAGGACTAGGGAGAGTGGTGGGGGGGGGGGGGGGTGGCCAGGGGGTGGGCTGTGTGGTCAGGGTGGACGGGTATGCGGTCCAGCACGGCCAGCGCCATGTTTCTCGGCATGACTGGTGGGGGGGTAGGCACACGCAGTTGTAGCTTGTCAGCCCAGCGCATGCGTGGCCCGGGACCCAGTGACTATCTGGCCATTCTCCGCAAGATCCGCGGGTGTTTCGTGTGGCGCTGGTGCTAACCTCTCACTGGTATTGGAATTGGTGAGGGGTTCACGGCGGGTTTTCCATCGTGGAGCATCACGGATTCTACATTGGCGCCGGCACTTAACCCCAGAAGTGGAGAATCCAGCCCATGGTGATTGTGCCTTTAAGGGCAACACAACTGAGTACGGTTCACGTGTTCCAGCTAACCAATTGGGACCCATCAAGAGGAACTTCTCCATGGGAGATGTTCTCCGGGGGCAGAGGTACTTTGGACTAGACGTGACCATGCAATTCATGTAACTGTCATGCAAATAAAACCCTTTTTGTTTGACTAAAAATGTCTCTGGAAGTATATCATTACAGTGTCATACGATTGACAGAGAAAAGGAACTTGGCTCAACCAGTTCATTTCATCAATCATGCTCCACTCAAGCCTCCTCCTATCATTCATCACCTAAATCTATCATCCTAACCCTCTATCTACCCTTTATCCCTCAAATACACATCCAGCTTCTCTTTCAACACATCCTTACTACTTGTTTCAACCATCCCCTGTGTTAGCGAGTTCTGCATTCACACCACTCTTTGGATAAAGAAGTTCCTTCTGAATTCCAATTTGGCTTTTTTGGTGATGGCTTCTCGTTATGCTCTCTGCCGTAAGGGAAAATATTTTCTCAGTATCCACAAAGCCTTTCAGAATTTTGAAAACCTCTAGCAGGTCAGCCCTCTGCCTTCTTTTCTCATGGGAAAACAGACCCAGACCGTTCGTACTTTCCTGATATGTATACCCACATATTTCTGGTATTATCCTCGTAAACCTTCCCTTTTCATAGTATGGTGGCCAGAATTACACGTAGTACTCTTAAGTGTGTTCTAATCAAGGTTTAGCATAACTTCTCTACTTTTCAATTCTATCGCTCTAGAAATAAAGCCTAGCGCTTGGTGTGCTCTCTTAATGACCTTTCTTACCTGCAGCACAACTTTTACTAATTGATTTATTTGTACTCTGAGGTCCCTTTGTCTCGCTTTGCCCCACCTCGTTTTGCATCAAGTAATAAGTGACCTCCCTATTCTTCCTACTGAAATGTACTATCTCACATTTATCCATTCTGCAAGTTCATTAATGTCCTGCTGTAATATGTTGCAGTCCTCCTCAGGATTTATCATTTCCCCAGCATCACTCCCACAAATTTGAAAATGATGTTTTGATTTCAAAGTCCAAATTGTTCATGCAAATTATGACCGGACACGGCGATGGGTGGGGAAGCGATGGGTGGACACAGGGAACCTGGAAAGCAAACTTTGTTGGATTTTCTTGCTGACCTTTCCCAATGGAGATTATGCCATACTCCCACCAGTTCTTCAACCAGTCAATTGCACCCAAGATGTTCTTCCATTCTCTTCTTTAGCATGCATTCCATTAGTTTCCTACCACCAATGTTAAGCTGTTAAGTTTGTTTCATTGTCTCTCTGTTTTTGGCTCTTGCTCTGTGCAGGCTTTTCTCCCTATCCCTCTGTCCTTCCCTTTTTCCTCATCCATACCTCTGACTCCTTCTCTATATCTCTCTTTCTTACATTTACTCTGTATCTGATTCACTATACTTCTTTATATCCATCCAGCTCCCTCCCTGTCTTTCCCCCTCTCTCTCTCTTTCTGCCCCTCTTAATCTCTGTGCCTACTACACTTTCTGCTTTTCTGTATCTGTCTGTCTCCCTGTGGTACTTGACTTTCTTTCCCTCCGTTTCTTTCAATCTTTCATTTGCGCTCTGTACCTCAGTACCTTAAATCTGCTTTCTCTTTCCTCAAACAGTTTCATTTCAGCCTTTTAACAAACTCAAGCAGTGAGAGTTTCTTGGTGAGTTCAGAGTCACATTGAGGCCTATTGCCTTTTTGATTTGTAGCCTACATCAGCTGTGAGGTCAGTAGCACACGAGCTGCTCGGAGAGAGATACTGCTGTGGGCTTCACTGCTCAACTGCTGAGGAAGCAAACCTGGTGTGAGATTTCCACACAACTTGGAGGATGTGGTTGCCGGTTCCAGGAATATTACCCGGCTAAGATTTTGCTGAAGTCATTGCACCTTCACCCACTGCTCGCAATCTCTGGGACTTTCCTGCCCAATCTGCTACCTGCTGTTGAGAAAGTCAGGTTGTTTCTCTGATTATCGTGGCTCTCCCACCCCCTGAGAATGGCTTTCTTAAGAGTTCACAGTCACACATACATTCTATAAAGCCACTATATCCTGTTAAAAATGCATGAAAAAAGTTTGTTTCTCACCTCTAACCACCATGTTCTCTGTCACCACTCAACCTTTCAGTATTATTTTAATTTATGCCAGACAACGCCTGAGCTCCCAGAAAAAGAAGCCTGGTTCCCCCTCACTCCAGGAAGTGATAGACTTAGAATTCACAACCTTAGTGTAGCGCAGAATGAGACTCAAATTTGCATCTGACAGCATTGCCATTTTGTTAATGTCAGATTCCACCCAAGCATTTTCCCAACTTCATTAGAATATGGCCAAACTTAAAATAAAATCGACACAAATGGGCCTAAAGCGGCATACATAATCAGGGTTCAAGGAAACACCAATCCCATATCAGTTTATTTGTTCTTTGAATTTTAAAATTCAAGTTTTAACAAATTTAACCATCAATCGTGCGCATTGGGCATTGATTGTTGAACACAAGAAGTTGCAATCAGAGAAATCCATTGAATATGTTGTGGAGTTTACTTATGCCATAAAGATCAGTAAAAGAAACAGAGTATATTGGGCAAGTCTCAGTGAGATTAATCTTTTTTAAAATGCTGAAACAAAATTGCAATTAAAAGATCAGAAAATCTGTGCATGAAAATCCTGGCAGAGGGTTGAAAGAGGTCCAAACAAGTGTTGAGCTGTAGCCACTGTTTTGATGAGTGTTCATTCTGACAGAGGGGTGGGAAGTTAAAGATCAAGGAGACCTGGATGCAATATTGTAATGTTCAGAACTAATTTACTTCCAGAATTCAATAATCTTTTAAAAGTAAGTGACTTAAAGTGACTTGAGCAGCACGGTAGCATAGTGGTTAGCACAATTGCTTCACAGCTCCAGGGTCCCAGGTTCAATTCCCAGTTTAGGTCACTGTGCGGAGTCTGCACGTTCTCCCTGTGTGTGCGTGGGTTTCCTCCAGGTGCTCCAGTTTCCTCCCACAGTCCAAAGGTGCACGGGTTAGATGGATTAGCCATGCTAAATTGCCCTTAGTGTCCAAAAGGTTAAGTGGGGTTCCTGGGTTATGGGGATAGGATGAAGGTGTGGGGTTGGGTAGGGTGCTCATTCCAAGGGCCGGTGCAAACTCGATGGGCTGAATGGACTCTTTCAGCACTGTAAATTCTATGATTCTATGACTTCATTTGTTTGTGCCCAGATTATGGCTGTATCTGGATGTAAATGACAACATGCCATAACAGCCTCTACTTTAATGCCATGTGTATTACAGGCAAAACGGATGAGTTAAGGGCCAGGATTCTGATATAGTGGCCATCACGGAGACTTGGGTGAGGGAGGGGCAGGGTTGGCATCTCAACATCCTGGGATATAGAAGCGTCAGGTGAGACAAAGGAGTGGATAAAAGACGAGAAGGCATTGGATTATTAGTTAAGGAGTCAGTTACTGCATTAAGGAAAAATGATTGGAGGGGGCATTAAATAAAGCTATGTGGGTGGTGCTTAGGAATAAAAAAGGTACAGCCTCATTGCTAAGTGTTTATTATAGAACCCCAGATAGTCAGCAGGAAACTGAGGAGCAAATCTGTCCGCAATTCGCAGAGATGTGTAAAAATAATAATAGGGTAATTATATGGGATGATTTCAACTTTTCCACCAATTAATTATAGTTATTGTGTTAAGGGCTTAGACAGAGTGGAGTTCTTAAAATGTATATAGGAGAACTTTTAGCTCAATGTGTAAGGGGTCCAACAAGGGACGGCGCACTGTTGGGCCTAATTCTGGGGAATGAAGCCGGACAGGTGGTTGATTTGATGTGTTGGTGGCGGCGCATTTTGGTGATAGTGACCACAGCACGGTACAATTTAAGTTTGTTATGGACTAAGAAATAGACAAGTTGCAAAAAAGGGTTTTGGATTGGGGAGACCAACTGTTAGTAAAATAAGATAGGATCTGGCCAAGGTAGACTGGAAAGATTTACTTTTGAGGAAATCTGCAGAAAAGCAGTGGGGGCATTCAAAAAGGAAACGGGGAGGGTACAGGCCCAACATGTTTCCTCTGGGGTAAAAGAAGGAGTGACAAACTCAGAGAACCATGAATGACCAAGATACAATGAGAAGGAAAGGAGAGGCTCTAATCAAGTACAAAGTGAGCAAATTGACAGAGGCATTAGTGGAGTACAGAAAGTGTTGGATGGACCTTCAGAAAGCAATTAGGAGAGTAAAGAGGGGATATGAGAAAACGCTGGCTGGTAAAAGCAGGGAAAATCCCAAGATATTCTATGAGTATATCAATGGGAAGAGGATAACTAGGGAAAGAGTTGTGCCCATTGGGGACCAAGGGGGAAATCTGTGGGTGGCTCCAGAGAACATTGGTAGGATGTTGAATGAATATTTCACATCTGCCTCCACCCAAGAGAATGAGGAGTTAGGCGTGGATCTAGAGAAAGAGACTATGAGGTTCTTGAGCAAATTGTCAGAGAGAGTGACAAGGTATTGGAGGTGTTGGCAGGCTTAAAAGTGGATAAATCTATAGGTCCGGATGAATTGTGAACCAGGATACTGTGGGAGGCCAGGGAAGAGATTTCAGGGGCTCTGACCCAATTTGTAATGCCTCTCTGGCCACAGCGGAGATCCAGAGGACTTGAGGACATCTAATGTTGTTCCCACTATTTAAGAAAGGTTGTAGTGATAAGCCAGGAAACTATAGACCAGTGAGTCTCACGTCAGTAGTAGGTAAACAATTGGAGAAAGATCTGAAGGAGAGAATCAATTTCCACTTGGAGAAGCAAGGTTTGATCAGGAATAGTCAGCATGGCTTTGTCAGAGAGAGGTCATGCCTAACAAATTTGTTTGAATTTTTTGAGCATGTGACCAGGTGTGTAGATGAGGGTAGTGCAGTTGATATGGTTTACATGGATTTCAGCAAAGCCTTTGCCAAGGTCCCACAGGAGAGACCTATAAAGAAGGCAAACACATATGGGATGCAGGGTAACTTGATAATGTAGATTTAAAATTGGCTTAGATGTAGGAGACAGAGGGTGATGACATATGGCTGCTTTAGTGACTGGAACCTGTGTCCAGTGGCATATCACAGGGATCTGCGCTGGGTCCTCTATTGTTTGCCATTTATATAAAGGACATAGATGACTATGTGGGGGGTAGGATCAGTAAGTTTGCGGATGACACAAAGATTGGCCAGGAGGTTAACAGTGAGGCTGAGAGTCTTGGGTTACAGGAAGATATAGACGGGATGGTCAAATAGGCAGAGAATTGGCAGATGGAATTTAATCCTAGAAAGTGTGAGGTGATACACTTTGGAAGGAGTGATTTGACAAGGAAATATTAATGAATGGCCTGACACTGGGAAATTCCGAGGAACAAAGGGGCCGTGGCATGTTTGTCCATATATCTCTGAATGCAGAAGGGCAGGTTAATAGGGTGGTGAAAAAGGCATATGGGACACTTACTTTTATCAATTGAGGCATAGATTACAAAAGTAGGGAGGTCATGTTGGAGTTGTATAGAACTTTGGTGAGGCCACAGCTCGAGTACTGTGTGCAATTCTGGTCGCCACATTATAGGAAGATTGTGATGCACTGGAGAGGATGCAGAGGCAAGTTTAATAATAATCTTAATTAGTGTCACAAGTAGGCTTACGCTAACATTGAAATGAAGTTACTATGAAAATGGCCTAGTCGCCACACTCCGGCGCCTCCGGGTACACTGAGGGAGAATTCAGAATGTCCAATTCACGTAACAAGCGTGTCTTTCGGGACTTGTGGGTGGAAACCGGAGCACCCGGAGGAAACCCACGCAGACACTGGGAGAACGTGTAGACTCCGCATAGATGCATAGAGAACGTGTAGATGCTGTGAAGCAATAATGCTAAACACTGTGCTTCCATGCGGCCCATCAATTCACCAGGATGTTGCCTGGGATGGAACATTTAAGTTATGAAGAAAGATTGGATAGGCTTGGGTTTTTTCGCTGGGGCAGAGAAGACTGAGGGGTGACCTGATTGAATGTACAAGATTGTGAGGGGGGCACGGATTTTAGGGGGATTAGAGGGGAAACCTTTTTCCCCAGAGGGTGGTTATGGCTGGAATGCACTGCCTGGGTGGTAGAGGCAGATTGCCTCACATTCTTTAAAAAGTACCTGGGTGAGCACTTGGCACATCATAACATTCAAGGCTATAGGGCAGTGCTGGCAAATGGGATTAAGTAGTCAGGTCAGGTCTCTTTCATGTGTTGGTGCAGATTTGATGGGCCGAAGGGCCTCTTCTGCACTGTATTTTCTGTGATTCTTTGATAATCTAGGCCCTACTTGAGGGAGCACAGTCGTTCCAGAGGTAGATGTCAGTGTTATAGCTGTACTGGAATAACATGGCTAGGTGATTGGCTGGCTTTGTAAAACTTGTCTTCAGCACTACAACTTTGACAATGTCCACATCCTTTTCCTTTTTAATGTGACAGGGAATTAACTGAATTAACTGGACACTGGTATGGTAGAGTCCTCTACAGCAGTGGTTCCCAAATATTTCCTTTGTGTGGGCCACAGATCACCATCAGGAGCTTGTACAGACCTAAATGTACGCAAACCATTTTGAACATTATTTTTTTACATAGCCCATGACTGACAGGAGTCAAACATATATGCGAGTGGATATTAGAAATGCAGCTATTTCTAATAATTTATGATGCACACTCACAAATACATTACACTCATACAACACATTTACCTGTAGTAGGCCTACCAGTGGACACAGATGACATTTGACTAAGGAGAAGGCTGATATTGTTCCGCAGATGTCAAACGTTGGTTCCAGGGATAACAGTCTAATGAGAGATCTGGTTCAACATTAAGGGTATTTTAATATTTAGTCTTCAATGTGACAAGCCCTGAAAATCCAGATGGAAAAGACATCAGAAGCTTTAGTGCCATGTGGAATAGTTTGGGGTATTCCGAAGTAACTTTAAGCCAAACATCAGTCAGGCAGTTCTGTGAAAACACCAGCTTTAGAGCACTCTCATAAGAGAATTCCATAAGGTTGTCTTGCTTTCTCGAGGTCAGGCTTCTTGCAAGGATGTCATCATCAAGGTTTGCAAAGGAATTTTTTAATCCAGTTGAACTTTGTGTCGGTGTCATGAGCCAGGGTTTAGAGAACCCCAAAGTGTATCATGGAGTTCACCTGACCCATAACTTTTAATAGATTGTGATATGGGGAGCACATGGCACACTCTACAGGTGTGGCACAGCAGAAATGGAAAAGCATTTTTTAAAGCAAACAATGTTTATTATATGAACTCAAGTTAACCTTTTTAAAACATACAGTGAACATCTTAGAAACCATTAATTCAAATACAACCCCCAAAGAATACAACACTAATTAATCCTTAAGCATTCCTTTTAACATCCATAAGACTTTAAAAAAACTTTAAACAGAAGCACATCAGGTTCACGTCACTACTGAGAGCAGTTATTAGTTTTAAATCATCAAAGGATCGATTTACAGTCTTTAGATTACAGAGAGAGAGACTAATACCCCTTCTGGCTGTGACTGCAGCTATCCAGCTCTGAAAACGAAACTAAAACACACCCTTCAGCAAACAGCCTAAAACAAAAGTAAAAAGCTGACAGACAGCCCAGCTCTACCCACACTCTGACATCACTGATAAACACCCAATTCTTAAAGGTACATTTCTTAAACATCCATTTCTTAAAGGTACTCTCACATGACACCACCCCCCAAGAAAAAAAAATAAACCATCAACTTCAAGATGGTTTCATTTTTCATTATCCTTTAAGAAATGCACGTAGTAAATATATTTTTCATTTCAAAAAACACACGCAAACAGGTATAATAATATAGTCCATTTTTTTTTGTTCATCTTCCTCCAACTGAAACTGCTTCCGTTCATCACATTCGTGACAAAGCATCGGCTATCATGTTTTCTCGTCCTGCCACATAGAACATAGAACATAGAACAGTACAGCACAGAACAGGCCCTTCGGCCCTCAATGTTGTGCCGAGCCATGATCACCCTACTCAAACCCACGTATCCACCCTATACCCGTAACCCCAACAACCCCCCCCCCTTAACCTTACTTTTATTAGGACACTACGGGCAATTTAGCATGGCCAATCCACCTAACCCGCACATCTTTGGACTGTGGGAGGAAACCGGAGCACCCGGAGGAAACCCACGCACACAGGGGGAGGACGTGCAGACTCCACACAGACAGTGACCCAGCCGGGAATCGAACCTGGGACCCTGGAGCTGTGAAGCATTTATGCTAACCACCATGCTACCCTGCTGCCCTACTATTGTTCTATTGTACTATTTTCAAATGAAATGGCTGTAACAATAAACTCCAGTGAAACAGCCTTGCATTGTTATTCCGGAATCGCTCCAAAAATGTCAACGGATTAATATCAGTGTATATAATGGTGTCAGACGGATTGCTGATCACATAAATATGAAAATGTTGCAAAGCTAGCAACAAACCCAACGTCTCCTTCTCAATCATTGAATACGTTTTCTGGTGAGAATTCAATTTCTTTGAAAAATAAACAATTGGCCGCTCTAGCCCTTCATTGTCGTCTTGTAGAAGTATCTCACCTACACCCACATCACTCGCATCAACCGTCACTTTGAATGGTTTTGTATAATTTGGGATGGCTAACACAGGAGCAGTGGTTATCACAGCTTTCAGGCAGTCAAATGCCTGTTGAAAGTCTGCTGTCCACTGAAATTTTCAATGTTTCTTCAGCAAGTCTATCAGTGGAGCAACCATGCTCCAAAAATGTTTCACCAATGTTCGATCAAATCCACTCATGCCAAGAAATCATATTATTTCCATTTGTCTTGAGGATATTGGAAACTCCTCAATAACTGTTGGTTTTATATCCCGTGTGACCATTCAACTCTGTCCGATTGTATGGCCAAGGAAAGTGACTTGGGCTTTTCCAAATTCACTTTTGGCTAGGTTTATCACCAAACCCGCCTCCTGAAGTCGATCGAATAACTCCATCAGATGTCTTAAATGTTCTTTCCATGTCTGGCTGAAAATTATCAGATCGTCAATGTATACTGCACAATTGGGTAATCCTGAAACGACTTTGTTAGTGAACCGTTGAAATGTGGCTGGGGCGTTTTGCATGCCAAATGGCATAACTTTGAATTGGTATATACCATCTGGAGTCACAAAGTCAGAAATCTCCTTCGCCCTGTCGGATAAAGGTACCTGCCAGTAACCTTTAAGTAAATCCAGTTTGGAAATAAAAGCTGATTGTCCCACTTTCTCAATGCAATCCTCCAAACGTGGGATAGGATAAGAGTCCGTTCTTGTAACTGCATTAACCTTTCTATAGTCCACACACAACCATTGGGTACCGTTTGGTTTAGGCACCATCACTATGGGTGAGCTCCATTGGCTGCAACCCACTTCCATTATGCCATTTTTAAGCATACTCTTAAACTCTTTTTTAACCTGTGCCAATTTTAAAGGGTTAAGTCTGTATGGATGTTGTTTGATTGGAACAGCATTTCCCACATCTACATCATGTGTAGCCATTTTAGTGCTTCCCAATTTATCTCCACAAACTTGCCCACGTGATATCAATAACTCTTTCAGGTCAGCCCATTTTTCCTCTGGAAGGTAACACAACAATTTATTCCAATTTTTAAGAACATCCTCATTTTCCAATTGATTTTGTGGTATGTCAAATTCACAGTCATCTGGATTTGGTTGTAGCCACCTTGGGTGGCCACTGCGCAACACAAAATGGAAGATTGCAAGGAATGCAGGGAAAATGGACATGTTGGAAAGCAAGCAGCTTGCAAGGCGTTTGTGTATTGGGACGACTGCAGAAACCGGTTTTGACTGCTGCAGAGACCAGACAGCACTGTGAAAGAAAACCCGTTAACATACTAATGAGGCAATACCGGGCGAGTCCCAGATACAATGGACACAAGTTAAGCACAAATCGATACATTCTATGGAAGGCCAGACCCAGTGGCGCCAGAGAAGCCCAAAACAATAGGTCCCAAGAACCGCCCCAGTGACCGAGGAACTGCCCTGTGATTGGGGGGTTCAAACATATCGATTGGGAAGAGACCCAATCGATTCCAAGCAGGTAAGGGAGTCCGCCCAAAGGGGCACCAACCCCCTGGGACCTATAAAAGAAAGGTCCCACACATGGTTCAGTCTCCTGTCTCCGGGTTCCTGTCTTCTACTACAGCCGTCGAGCAGCAGCCACCAACAAGTAAGTGCCTAACGACGACGACCGCTACCAGACATAGGCACTCCTGACACCCTTGGCAATTGATAGCAATCCGAAGTCTGCAGACCAGAGCAGAGCAAGAGGCCTTGTTCCCTGACCTCGCAGTTCCTTCGAGATAAGTATTAGTTGTTTAGCGGTAGGAGTACGTTTAATCCTTTAGCGTGTGCATGTGTAGTTATTATAATTGTATTATAATAAACTCTAGTTATTTGGACTTACTAATTGGTGTACGGTTTTATTGCTTTGAACTTCACCTTGAAACTTGTGGCGGTGTCTTAACGGCACCTGGCGACTCCAGAGCTTAGAACGAGAAACAGAGCCAAAGTGAGTGTTAAGCACACTCACCCAGAACGACCAACAGGTTCGTCACTTTGAGTTAGAATCATTAAAACCTCCTTTTTCTCTCCTTCCCTTTCAAAGTACCCTTTAAGCATATTCACATGACACACTCGGTGAGTCTTCCTTCTATCTGGTGTTTTTACGACATAATTCACCTCACTTAATTTCCTTTCAATCTGATAAGGTCCACAAAACCTTGCTTTTAAAGGTTCACCTACCACTGGCAACAACACTAAAACTCTATCTCCACTGGCAAAACTACGAACTTTGGATTTCTTGTCCGCTACCTGTTTCATCACTTGTTGTGCACCTTTCAAATGCTGTCTCGCCAATTCACCTTCTCTATTTAATCGTTCCCTAAAATTTGACACATAATCCAATAATGTAAGTTCCGATTTCTGACTCACCAATTTTTCCTTAATCAATTTAAGTGGTCCTCTTACCTCATGACCAAAAATTAGTTCAAAAGGACTGAATTTGGTTGACTCATTGGGAGCATCCCTAATTGCAAACAGTACGAATGGAATTCTTTTATCCTAATCCTCTGGATAATCTTGAAAATAAGCCCTCAACATTGTGTTTAATGTCTGATGCCACCTTTCTAACACTCCCTGCGATTCAGGATGGTAGGCAGTTGATTTGAATTGTTTTATTTCTAAGCTATCCATAACTTCTTTGAATAACCTTGAGGTAAAATTTGATCCTTGATCCAATTGTATTTCTGTGGGTAGTCCATATCTAGTAAAGAATTTAAGTAACTCCTCCACAATCTTTTTAGCTGTAATATTACGTCCTGGAATGGTCTCTGGAAACCCAGTAGACACATCCATTATAGTCAAAAGATATTGATTCCCATTTTTTGTTTTAGGAAGCGGTCCTACGCAATCAATTAGGACCCTTGCAAAAGGTTCCTCAAATGCTGGAATGGGTATTAAGGGTGCTGGTTTTATCACTGCTTGAGGTTTCCCTGTCACTTGAGATATGTGACATGATTGACAAAATTTAACTACAACTTAATGTAGTCCAGGGCAATAAAAATGTTTCTGGATTATAGCTTGAGTTTTCCTTATTCCCAAATGACCTCCCACTGGTACCTCATGTGCAACTCGCAACACCTCCTTTCTATACCCTACCGGCAATACTACTTGATGAACTTCTGCCCGCTTTTCATCTGCCTGCATATGTAAAGGTTTCCATTTTCTCATCAAGACATCACTTTTACGGTAATACACTTTGGTATACACACAGATTCCTCTTCCGCGTATGCTTTCTAATACATCCGTTTTATTTCTATATCTTTTTGTTGTAACTCCGCCAATTTTCCTGAACTAAAATTATCCGCCTCATCCTCCACCTGTTCTTGTTCTTTTTCAACCATCTGATCAAAAATCGTTTTTGATAATTGCACTTCAACTTAATCTTCACTCTTTGATTTCTCCTCTTGTCTTAACCTGTAACTTTGCGGCCTTGTTACTACACAATCCAGAAAAATCCCAGGATATTCTTCCTTCAACACGTCAGCTGTTGATTTTCCACTTATCAACCACAGTAGGCATCACTCCCACCTGTGATCCACCTATATCATTACCCAAGATAAACTATATTCCTGGACAAGATAGCTTCTCTATTACTCCTACTACCACTTCACCATTCTTCACTGGACTTTCCAACCTTACCTTATATAATGGAACACTACTCCTCTCACCCTGAATTCCACATATTACCACCTTTTCTGGCAACATTCTTCCCAAACTACATAACTCCTCATCTCTTACCATGAAAGATTGATTAGCTCCAGTATCGCTTAAAATAGTGACTTCTTTACCTGCCCCTCCTGATACACATGAGTAAACTTTACCGAAACAAGTAAATTCTTTAAAGAGATCTTGCACCTTCTTATCAATCACCTCTTGATCAGGCTGTACAACCTTTTGCGCCTCCTTCGCTTCACTTGGGCCTTCCTTTACCACTTTAACAAACCCCATTGTCTTATCCTGTTTTACAATATCAGCCTTCCCAGTGTTTTTCTTCAACCACCAACACTGTGACATTACATGGCCTAGTTTATTACAGTGAAAACATTTGAAATTGTTCATTTCTTTTCCGCCCTCCTGTATTTCTTTATTAGTCTGAGGTACACTCTCCTTATTATCTCCCATCAGATCACCTTTACCTTTACCACTGGAGTATTTCTCATGTCCCCAGTTTCTATCCCTCACAGGCTGAAACTGATGTCAGAAACCAAGCTTTGATTTATGAACTAATTCATAATCATCTGCCATTTCTGATGCTAATCTTGCAGTTTTAACCCTCTGCTCTTCCACATGAGTTCTCACTACATCAGGAATTGAATTTTTAAACTCCTCCAAAAGTATAATTACTCTGAGAGCTTCATACATTTGGTCTATTTTCAAAGTCCTTATCCACCTATCAAAATTATTCTGTTTGAGCCTTTCAAACTCCATGTGTGTTTGACCCAATTCTTTCCCTAAATTTCTAAACCTTTGTAGGCTTCAAGCACTTCAGTTCATATGCACCCAAGAGGGATTTTTTCACATCCTCATACGTTTCAGATACCTCATCCGGTAGTGATGCAAACACTTCACTAGCTCTACCTATCAGCTTTGTTTGAATCAGTAATATCCACATGCCTGTGGCCATTTCATTTATTTCGCCACCTTCACAAATGAAATGAAAAAGGCTTCTATCTCCTTCTCATCAAACCTTGGCAATGCTTGAACATATTTAAATAGATCCCTGCCACCCCTTCGACTTTGACGCTCTTTCTCACTTTCCTCATCACTATCATCCAACTATACGTTTCTCTTTACGTCTGCCAATTTTAACTGACTGTCATGTTGCATGGCCATTTTCTGAAGTTCAAACGCTCTCTCTTTATCTTTTTCCCTGATCTGTATCTCCCTTTCTCTTTCTTTTTGTTCTGCTAGGGCTATTCTTTCTTTTCTCCTTTCTTCTCTTTCCTTTTCTTTTTCCGCTCTCTCTCTTTCTTTTTCCTTTTCCATTCTCTCTCTTTCTTTTTCCTCTCTTTCGTATTCAAGTTGCTTTAATTCTTTCTCATGTTCCATTTGTTTAATTTGTAACTGAATTTTTGCCATTTCCAATGAGTCAAACTGTATCTCAGGCAACTTTAAATGCTTAGCCACCGCCATAATTGCCTCATCTTTTCACATTTTGTCAGGTAATATTAACTGCAATGTTTTTGCCAAATCGAACATTCTGCTTTTAGTCTCTGTCCGTAAAGTACTGCGTGTGACCGTCTTCACCCCCAAAAACGTCAGAGCCTCTGAAAGAGCCATTGTCCACAACACACTCCCTACTTAAACTGAAATACCACACCTGAAAAGCAACCACAATATGCTCACCCCTCACTGTCTTTAAGTTCACTAAGCCAATCCAATGGATAGACTTTTACCCCCTGCGAGTCCCAATTTGTTATGGGCCAGGGTTTAGAGAACCCTAAAGTGTATCATGGAATTCACCTGACCCACAACTTTTAATAGATTGTGGTATGGGGAGCACACTGCCCACTCTACAGGTGTGGTACAGCAGAAATGGAAAAGTATTTTTTAAAGAAAAACAATGTTTATTCTATGAACTCAAGTTAACCTTTTTAAAACATACAATGAACATCTTAGCAACCATTAATTCAAATACAACCCCCAAAGAATACAACGCTAATTAATCCTTAAGCATTCCTTTTAACATCCATAAGACTTTTTAAAAAAACTTTAAACAGAAGCATATCAGGCTAAAGTCACTACTGAGAACAGTTATTAGTTTTAAGTCACCAAAGGATTGATTTAGTTTTTGGATTACAGAGAGAGAGACTAATACCCCTTCTGGCTGTGATTGCAGCTATCCAGCTCTGAAAACGAAACTAAAACACACCCTTCAGCAACAGCCTAAAATAAAAGTAAAAAGCTGAAAGACAGCCCAGCTCCACCCACACTCTGACATCACTGATAAACACCCATTTCTTAAAGGTACATTTCTTAAACACCCATTTCTTAAAGGTACTATCACATGACAGTCGGCAACAGGGAAGGACTCACTTAGCTGTGCTTTCAAACTTTGCAGGTGCTGTCTGATGTTACTTTTCATACCGTTTGGAAGTTGCAATCTACCATGGTCAAAAAATCTGACAGATTCGCAAACGAGTCGTAATTTGACTACTCAAGTTGTTTGACCCACAGCTCTATTTTCTTGATCGTCACTTCTATTTTGTCCTGCACATGAAAAATTGTCACTGATTTTCCCTGAAGACTCAGATTGAGGCCATTTAAGTGATCAAAATTATTTGCCATATATATATATATGCCAATTTGGCAAGCCACTGAAAATCACTGAAGTGTTGTGAGAGTTCAAACTTTGACTCAAGTAAACAAATTCTCACTTCATCATTCAACTCGAAAAGATGTGCGAGTACCTTTCCTCGAGAGAGCCAGCAGACCTCATTGTACAGAAATAGTTGGTGGTGATCACTGTCCATATCGTCACATAGAGCTGAAAATATTCGCAAATTCAGAGGACTGGCCTTGATAAAATTAACTGTTTTAACTGTTTCGTCCAAAATGGTCATGGGATCAGCAGACATTTTCTTTGCAGCCAATGCCTCCCTATGAATGCTGCAGTGAATAGATGTTGCTATCAGAGCCACTACTCTTACACATGGAACAACCCAGTGTGTTAGCCTGACATCGCACATGCCCCATCTGTGCTAACTCCTACACATTTTGACCAATCAATTCCATTTTGAATTATGAAAGTAGTTAATGTGTCAAAAATAGCCTTTACAGTTCAGTGATGGCTAACGATCTACAAAAGAGAAAATCCTCATGTATCTTTCCATTGTGTCATGGCTTACATAGGTGAGCAGGTTTGAAAGGTTTGCAATGTCTAGTGACTCATCCAGGTGAAGTGCATAAAATCAACTTGTATCCTCGCTATTAGCTGATAATTCACATTGTGGGTCATCTCATTGATTCTGTGTGGGACTGTGTTATTCAACAATTAAATGATGTTAATTTGTTTGCAGGTCTTCTATGCCAGCATAACATCCACCATCTCCTTATAGCTGCTTGCAATATCAACGCTCCCTGATTGTGCGCAGCTTCCCTGACTTTGCTATGGCCCGAGCTGTCCAATACAAGGCCTCCATCGCCTTAACATTAATACTGCCTGTAGATATGCATTCCATAATTTTCTTGTTACTCTGAAATTCTTTGAGCTTGTTTTCAAGACATTCTATTGGTTTGGATACGTATCCCCCATGTTTAGCCGCAAGGTTACGGTGCAGATTAGCAGGCTTTACCCTTTCATTCGTCAGAGCTTCATATCACATGACACATAATGGCAATGGTTCATTTTCAGTGCCTGTGTAAGTAAATCCCAGTTTGAAGTATTTGCTGCTGTATTTTCTCTGTACTCTTCACTACCTTGTGCATGCTGCGTTTCATTTGCTGACGTCTCACTGTCATTTTGACCATCTGTCTATTTTCTCCTAAGCGTGGCAGATGAAATCCATTTTTGACTTCGACAGGCTAATGTTTCTTAACTGCTGCATGTGCAGAGGAGAGAGTCAGTTCACATTGACGTCATAAAAAAAACATACTATTTTGTAGCACAGTGGTTAGCATTGTTGCTTCACAGCGCCAGGAACCTGGGTTTGATTCCCGGCTTGGCCCACTGTCTGTGCGGAGTGTGCACGTTCTTCCCTTGTCTGCGTGCGTTTCCTCCAGGTGCTCCAGTTTTCTTCCACAAGTCCCGAAAGATGTGCTGTTGGCCCTGGAATGTGGCGACTCGGGGCTTTTCACAGTAACTTCATTGCAGTGTTAATGTAAGCCTACTTGTGACAATAAAGATTATTATTATTATACTATTTAATTTCAGAGAATAATCCTGGATTATACTAAACAATGATTTTTGAGACGCAAATTACATTGCAAATAATAATGTAACATTGATTATGATACATAAGAAGTATGTCTAATTGTAATTTTTTTAATGGACCATCTACGGTACCCCTGGGGACCACCAGTGGTTCGCAGACCACAGTTTGGATACCACTGCTCTAGAGGAAGATGGCTATGAATCATCCACCCAACATTTTTGACTAAATATAACTGTATCTTGTACTTCCGTGTTAGGTTCCTCCATAGTTGAGAATGAGGATGTTCAGAAAACTCTTCTCCCGCTTTTAATTGCATGTTTGTCCATCATTAGTTGGAAAAATGAATAAATTGCTTAATCTGCTGGCAGGGATACTATTGCTGCCAACAAATTTGTCAATAGTGAACTTTGTAGTGATTGGTGACTGATTAGGCCCTGTCAAAGGGCATCAGTCAACAAAATAAGGTAGGACTGAAGTTAACTGTTGACCAGACTGGGCCAAGATGGCAGACTTCTTTCCCCTCACGAGCATGAGTCAGTTGATGAGATATTACAACGGTGGTGTTCACCATCAGATTTATTGATTTCAAATTCATATGTGGGTACAGTGGGAATTGAATAAATTAAGTATTTAAAAAAAATTTAGGGTACCCAATTATTTTTGTTTCCAATTAAGTGGCAATTTAGTGCGGCCAATTCACCTGCACTGCACATCTTTTTTTTGGGTTGTGGGGATTTGACCCACACAGACACGGGGAGAATGTGCAAACTCCACACATTGAACATTGACCCTGGGGGAGTGGAGGGGATTGAACCTGGGTCCTCGGCCCCGTGAGGCAGCAATGCTAACCACTCCACCGCCATGCTGCCCTGGGATTTGAACAAATAACCTCTAGGTTACTAATCCCATATCACAACTGTTAGGCTAGCAAGAAAACAATTATAATAATGAACACTGTGGCTTAAAATATCGATAAATTCCTGTTCAACAAAAAATTGAGTTTGAATTTCATCCGCAGTTAATTTACTTCAAATGTTTAAATTGGACCATTTGTTAAAGTAACATCATTAATTCTGATCTTTTTCTTCCTTGTAGCTTCCTGTTTATGATTAATTTACTGTAACCTTTCTCTCTCTGTTTCCTGTGCAGATCTGAACCACCTCTGTCTTTTTTGAAAAAAAAATTCATAGTTAAATATAGTTGCTCACGAAGGGGTGTGGATAGTAATCACTTGTTTCCTGTCCTGTTCAAGGCTCCGCACTGCAACATTCAGATGTTGAGTGAAAAGTCTCCCCTTGAACTGTGAGCTGAACATTTAAACAAACCTTTGGATTTAATCTCCTCGTACTAGGAGAAAGCCTTTCTCATCTGTCAGGTACAGAAATAACTTCCTATTGTCTGGGACAAAGCTTTGCCCCCCACCCTTCTCATTTATGTACATATTTTTGCAATTTGGAGGGCAGAATGTCTTTATCAGTAGCAGCAGGAAAGTATGTGCGTGTTTAGTTATATAATGTGAATGCTCTCATTTTTAACCACATAGATCATGCATAGCGACAGTCCCTTGAGTAGAAGCATTTATATGGCTTCACTTTGTGAAATAGAGGCGCAAGCATTTTCTATGATATCAAAGAATGCTACAGTGGAGAAGATGTTTAAGTGAGAAAATGGGCGCGAATCACCGCAAATGCGGCGAGTCGTAAAGGCTGCCGTGAAACTGGCTGTGTTTCACGGCAGCCTCCGCGCCCCCTCCTGGGACCCGATTCTCCCACCGGCGGGGCTAGCAGCGGGGCCCCGTGAAGCACGGCATCGTGGGCTTAGCGACCGTCGCTAAGTCCACACGCCAAGCGTCACGCCGGCTGACGCGCATGATGACATCAGCCGCGCATACGCGGCTTGGACGGCTCCAACCCGCGCATGCGCGGATGACATCATCACAGAGACGTGTCAAACCCGCGCATGCGCGGGCCGTCATGCCCCTCAGCCGCCCCGCGGACTGATCATGCGGGGCGGCGGAAGAACAAATAGTGCGTGGGTATCGGACCCGCTGCCCGCGATCGGTACCCACCAATCAGAGGACCATGCCACCCTTGGCACGGCCGTGGTGCAGCCGTGCCAATCGGTGCCATGGTTGTCCGGGATGGGTACTTTGCGGCCGTTTTCACGAACGCTGAAAGCAGGTGTGATCGCAGCCGTGAAAACGGCCGTAATCTCTGCGGTATTTGGCCCATCGGCCTGCGGAGAATCGCTGTTCGCCGTAAAAAACGGCGAGCAGCGATTCGTGTCGGGGGGCGGCCGGATTGGGGGGGGGGGGGGGGGGGGGGGGGTGGGGGGAGAATAGCGGGAGGCCGTGAAAATTGTCGGGAAGGCCCTCCCGCTATTCTCCGACCCGTTGTGGGCAGCGGAGAATCGCGCCCTGTGCTTGTTATGTGCCTTAACATTGTAACTGTGGGCGCGATTCTCCGCAAATGCAGCGAGTCGTAAAGGCTGCCGTGAAACTGGCCGTGTTTCACGGCAGCCTCCGTGCCCCCTCCCGGGACCCGATTCTCCCCCCCCGGGCGGGGCTAGCAGCGGGGCCCCGTGAAACACGGCATTGCGGGCTTAGCGACCGTCGCTAAGTCCGCGCGCCAAGCGTCACGCCGGCTGACGCGCATGATGACGTCAGCCACGCATGCGCGGGTTGGACAGCTCCAACCCGCGCATGCACGGATGACGTCATCACGCAGACGCGTCAAACCCGCGCATGCGAGGGCCGTCATGCCCCTCAGCCGCCCTGCGGACTGATCCTGCGGGGCGGCGGAAGAACAAATAGTGCGCGGGTATCGGACCCGCTGCCCGCGATCAGTGCCCACCGATCGCAGGCCCATGCCACCCCCCGTCCCGCCAGGTAGGGGAGAATGCCGCCCCAGGTACTTTCCTATTCTTAACTTACTCATTTCGAATCTAACATGTGTAATCTGCTATTTGAATCCTTCACCACAATAAGAACATAAGAAATAGGAGCAGAAGTACTCCATCCAGTTCTTCAAGCTTGCTCTGATATTCAATGTGATCATAGCTCACCTTAGAAAAACTTCATCTTCTCAACATCCCTTAATTCCCTTAATACTTAGGTGATCTCAACCTTAAATACATTAATTGAATGAGTACCAACAGCTCTCTGGGGTAGAAAAATCCAAAGAATCACAAACCTCTGAGTGAAGAAATTTCACCTCATTGTAGCCCGAAATAGCTGACTGCTTAATCCTGAAATTATGCCTCCTAGTTCTAGACTCTTCCACCAGGTAAAAAAGCCCATCAGCATCCACCCTCTAAGAATGCTATAGATTCCAAAGTGATCAAGTCTCATTCTTCTCAACTTATGTAGGTCAATTCTGCTAGTATCTCTTCAAAGCAGAGCCTAGTCATCTCGGGAACCAAGCTAGTGAACCTCTATTGCATCCTCTCTGAGGCAAATACATCTTTCCTCAGGTAAAGATACGAAAACTGCACATAATACTCCAAGTGTGATTTCACCAAAGCGCTCCATATCCACAGCAAGACTCCATTACTCCTGCACTCCTACCCCTTTGCAATAAAGGCTAACATACTATTTGCCTTCCTAATTCATGTACCTGCATGTTAACTTTCTGCATTTCTCACATGTGTGAGCCTAAATGCTTCTGAGCATTAACATGTAATATTTTATCAGCATTTTAAAAATTCAGTTTTTATATTTGTATGACCAAATTGAATGACATCACTTATTTCTAAGTTCTACTTCATCTGCCACCTCCTTTCCCACTCACTTAACCCATTGCAAACACCTGCACTATCCTCCTCTCCCACCTAGCTCTGTATTGTCAGCAAGCTTGGATAAGTTACATGTGGTCCCCTCACGGACGTATGTTGTAATAGGTTCAAACACTGATCTTTGAAACAATCTAATAGTTATACACTGCCTCCGTTAATTACTAGTTTATTCCTATCCTCAGTTTTCTGATGGTTAACCAATTCTGAACTCAGTTTAATATATTACCCCCAAATTCATGAGCTCTCATTTTGTTTTCTAATGCCTTATGTGGGACCTTACAAAATATCTTCTGAAAATCAAACTATATTACATCCAATTGTTCCACATTACTCTCACACTTATTACGAACTTCATTCATATTATGATCATTCTTCCCAGGTATTCCTTTACTATAAAATCACTAATTATTCCTGTCTCATTATGCAATACCAGATTTCATTTTTTACTTTAAAATTTTTTTTACAATTAAGGGACAACATAGCGTGACCAATCCACCTACTGTGCACATCCTTGGGTTGTGAGGGTGAGACCCACGCAATATGCAAATGCCACAAGGACAGTTATCGGGGCCAGTATCAAACTGGTTAAAGGGTCTAGAACTAGGCATAATTTCAGAATTAAGCAGGCAGCTATTTAGGGCTACAATGAGGTGAAACCTCTTCACTCAGATGTTTACGAATCTTGGGTATTTTCTACCCCAGAGAGCTTTGTTCTCATTCAATGAATATATTTAAGGTTGAGATCACTTAGGTATTAAGGGAATTGGCAGCACGGTAGCATTGTGGATAACACAATCGCTTCACAGCTCCAGGGTCCCAGGTTGGATTCCGGCTTGGGTCACTGTCTGTGTGGAGTTTGCACATCCTTCCCATGTGTGCGTGGGTTTCCTCCGGGTGCTCTGGTTTCCTCCCACAGTCCAAAGATGTGCAGGTTAGGTGGATTGGTCATGATAAATTACCCTCAGTGACCAAAATTGTCCTTAGTGTTGGGTGGGGTTGCTGGGTTATGGGGATAGGGTGGAGGTGTTGACCTTAGGTAGGGTGCTCTTTCCAGGAGCCGGTGCAGACTCAATGGGCCAAATGGCCTCCTTCTGCACTGTAAATTCTATGACATCTATGAAGTTTTTCTAAGGTGAACTCTAATCATATTGAATGACAGAGCAAGCTTGAAGAACTGGATGGAGTACTTCTGCTCCTATTTCTTACGTTCTTATTGTGGTGAAGGATTAAAATAGCAGATTGCACATGTTAGAAATTAGTAAATTAGGAATAGCTCACCATGCCGCCCTCTCAATACCGGATCTAAAACACCCTGTTCTGTAGAATTATTTGACTCATTTATTTTATTATTCCTTTTTTAAAAAAAAAATTATTTTATCACAAACATGTATCAAAACAGGTTACAGCAAATAAACACCCCGATAAACATACTTCCCAGCAATCAACTATATAACCTGTACAATGTTTTCCCCTTTTTCACCCTCCCCCCCTCCCCTCCCCAGCGACGAATTCATCCTGAAACATGGTCACAAAAATCTCCCATCTTTTCCCAAACCCAGTTTGCCGACCACCACTCCAGTAAAATTCGCCACCATGCAATCAGAGAGACGAAGGCCAAGATATCGGCCTTCCACCTCTCCATGAGCTCTGTCTTCTCTGAAACCCCAAGTATCGCCACCAAAATCCGGGTCCACGTCCTCCCCCACTATCCTGGCTAGGACCACAAACACTCCCACCCAGAATCTTTCCAATTTTTTACAACCGCAAAACATGTGCACTTGATTCACTGGCCCCAGTCCACACCTCTCACACTCGCTGCTACCCATTGGAAGAACCCACTCATTCACGCCAGAGTTAAATGCACCCTATGCACTATCTTAAACTGTATAAAGCTCATCCTCGCACAAGAGGAGGTCCCGTTTACCCTACGCAGTGCCTCACTCCATAATCCCCAATTGATCTCCCTCCCAACTCCACCTCCCATTTCTCCTTGATCTTCACCACCCACTCGCCTCCCTTCTCCCCCAGCCACTTGCATATATCCCCAATTCTTCCCTCCGCTTCCACATCTGGAAGCAGCAGTCACTACAGCAGGGTGCATCCCGGCAACCTAGGGAACTCCTTCCAGACCTTTCGCGCAAAGTCCCTAACCTGCAGATACCTGAACTCACTCCCCCTCGGCAGTTCCTACCTTCTCCCTTAGCTCCTCCAGACTGGTGAACCCTTCCTCCAAATACAGATCCCTCACTTGACCAGCCCCACTTCCCTCCATCTCCTGTGTATGCTATCCATCTCCCGGCTCAAACCCATGATTCTCGCACAACAGCATTAACACTGACATCCCTTCCACCCTAAAATGCCTCCTCAGCTGATTCCAAATCTTCACCGTGGACTGCACCACAGGGCTCCCTGAATACCTACTCGGAGCTATTGGCAACACTGCCATCACCATGGCCGTCAAACTAGACCCCCTTACAAGATTCCTCCCCCATCCTAACCCACTCTACCCCATTTCCTTCCCACCACCGTCGCACCTTATCCACATTCGTCGTCCAGTAATAATGAAGCAGTTTTGGCAACGCCAACCTCTCTTGCTGCCTCTGCCTCTGTATCAGGGTCCTCCCGACACTTGGCACCTTCCCCGCCAAAATAATCGTGTCCAATTTCCAAAAAAAGGCCTTTGGGATAAAGATCGGGAGAGCCTGAAAAATAAACAAGAACCTCAGCAGAATATTCATTTTCACCACTTGGACCCTCCCCGCCAACATCAAGTGCAGAGTATCGCACCTTCTAAGATTCTCCCTGGCCTCCTTCACCAGGTTTGTTAAGTTCCACTTATGGAGCCCCGTCCATTTCCTCGCTACCTGAATCCCCAAATACCTAAACCTATCCCTCGCTACCATAAATGCCATCCCCCCTAAAGTAGCCCGCTGTCCCAGCTCATTCACCGGGAAAACCTTGCTTTTCCCTACATTCAGTTTGTACCCCGAGAACCCTACAAACCTCCCCAGCAGGCCCATAATCCTTCCCATATTCTCCAGCAGATCCGAAACATACAGCAACAGGTCATAGACATAGAGCAACACCCGGTGCTCCCTCTGTCCCCCCATAATCCCCCACCACTCCACTGACCCCCAAACAGCCATCACCAATGGCTCTATGGCTAGTGCAAACAACAATAGTGATAGCGGGCACCCTTGCCTCATACCCCTGTGTAAGCCAAAGCTTTGTGAACTCATATCATTCGTCCACACACACTCGCCCTTGGTGCCACATACAGCAACTGCACCCATGCCACAAATCTCGGCCCAAACCCAAACCTTCCCAAACCCTCGAACAAGTACCACCACTCCACCTGATCAATTGCCTTCTCCGCGTCCATAGACACCACCACCTCTGGTACCAGAGACCCCGATGGATTCATCACTACATTCAACAACCGTCTCATTTTACCCATGTGCTGCCTGCCCTTCACAAAGCCTGTCTGATCTTCTCCAACCACCCCCAGGACACAATCCTCTATCCTCCCCGTGAACAACTTTGCCAATACTTTCACATCCGTGTTCAATCATGATATGGGCCTATATGACCCACATTCTACTGTCTCTTCCCCTTTTTCAGGATTAGCATGATTACTGCCTATGTCATCGTCTCTAGCAGCTCCCCCTTCTTCAGCGCTTCATTAAGTGCCCCCAACAGATGTGGTGCCTGGTCTGTCACAAAGTCCTTACAAAATTCCGCCGGGTACCCATCCGGCCCTGGGGCCTTCCCCGACTTCATACACCTGATACTATCCAACACCTCTCTCAGCCCCAGGGGCTCCTCCAACGCCTGCCTCTTCCTCCACCTGGGGAAATTCCAGCTTGTCCAGAAACTGCCCCATGTCTCCCTCCTCTCCCCTGCATCCGCCTCGTGCAGTCCCTGGTAGTACTCCCTAAACGCCTTATTTATCTTCCCTGGATCCGACACCACATGCCCAGTCCCAGTCTGTATCTGCAATATTTCCCTGGATGCAGCCTGCCTCTGCAGCTGGTGCGCCAGATGCATCCCTCTTGCCCTACGCCGTTGTCAGCCTGTCAAACTGCCCCTGCAACTTTTTCCTCCTCGCCAATCCCTCCACAGTGGGCACCCTCGAGTACCCCACCTCCACTATCTCGCTCATTAGATGGTCATGTTCCTCCCTCCTTTCGCTATCCACATGACCTTGAAATAACTACTTTTCCCCCGGAACAATGCCTTCAGTGCTTTCCACAAAATGGCCCACAACACCTCCCCATTCTGATTCAACTTCACATACTCCTTAATCACCGCCCACACCTTACTACAAAAACCTCCAGCTACCAACAACCCCGAATCAAACCTCCGCGCCGGCCTCTGCTCTCGTCCCGATCTAAACCAAATCTTCAGCCAGTGGGGTGCATGGTCTGAGGTAACTATCCCCGCATACTCTGCCCCTCCACCAAAATCTCCCGACTTACTACAAAATAATCAATCCTTGAATACACCTTATAGACATGTGAAAAGAAGGAATAATCCCTTCTCCCTGGGTTCTGAAAGCACCATGGATCCACCACACCCATCTTTTCCATAAACCTCCCCTGAGTTCCCTTGCCATTCGTACCCTACTCATCGACCTGGGGCTCGACCTATCCACCCTTGGCTCTAGGACACAATTGAAATCTCCTCCCATGATCAACTGGTGCCTGACCAAATCCGGGATCGCTGCCAGCAACCCCCTCATAAAACCCACATTGTCCCAATTTATGACATACACATTCATCGACACCACTGGTGCCCCTTCCAATACCCCACTCACAATCACATATTTCCCACCCGGATCCCTCACCTCCTTCGCACACACAAATCCCATTTTCTTACTCATTAAAATCACCACTCGCCTGAAATTTGAATCAAACCCAGAGTAGAAAACCTGCCTGACCCACCCCTTCATTAACCTAACCTGGTCCTTCACACAGAGGTGCGTCACCTGCAGAAAAACCACCCCACTTTCAAGCTCCTGAGGTGTAACTTTATTATTCCTGTCACAGTTTGAAAATGTTGGCTACATTTTTGTTTGGCCAGATGGTCCGAAGTATTAAACTTCAACTAAGTTACATCCTACTTAGCACAATAATGGATCAGTGATTTATTTACACCTTAAATTTAACAAGGTTTACTGTGATAATTTACTTTGAAAAATACAGTTCTGCCCTAGACATTTTCAGAGGAACAGATGTTATGGGGGTGGAGCTATTTTTGGCATTTTATTTCTTCCTTGTAGAAATCTGAAGCTGCGCAACTAATACCTAATATCTGGGTTATTATTCACATAAAGAAATAATAGTCGCTGTATCCTTCAGCTGAGATAATCGGGGTGATTGTACACCACCTTAAACATTCTTCCCCTCCACCACCAACTCGCAATGGAAATGGTGTGTCCCATCTACAAGATGCACTGCAGCAATTTGCCAAGTCTCCTTCAATAGCACCTTTCAAATCCACGTCCACTGCTGCCTAGAAGGGCAAGGGCAGCAGATACACAGGAACACCTCCACCCTCAAGTTCTCCATCTAAGAAACTCACCATCCTGATTTGGAACCATGGCCGGCGGGGCGGGGGGTCCCAGTGTGATGGAGTGGCGTGAAACACTCCGGCGTCGGGCCGCCCCAAAGGTGCAGAAGTCCTGCACCTTTAGGGGCCAAGCCCTAACATTGAGGGGCTAGGCACGCGCCGGAGTGGTTGGCGCTCCGCCAGCTGGCGGGAACGGCCTTTGGCGCCACGCCAGCCGGGGCCGAAAGGACTTCGCCGGCCGGCGGAAGTCCGCGCATGCGCCGGAGCGTCAGCGGCTGCTGAAATCGTCCCCGCGCATGCACAGGGGAGGGGGTCACTTCTACCTCCGCCATGGTGATGACTATGGCGAAGGCGGAAAGAAAAGACTGCCCCAACGGCACAGGCCCGCCCGCCGATCGGTGGGCCCCGATCGTGGGCCAAGCCACCATGGGGGCATCCCCCGGGGCCAGATCCCCCCCGTGCCCCCCCCCCCCCCCCAGGACCCCAGAGTCTGCCCGCGCCGCCTGGTCCCACCAGTAAGGTAGGTGGTTTGATCCACGCCAGCGGGAGAGGCATGACAGCGGCGGGACTTCGGCCTATCGCGGGCCGGAGAATCACCGGGGGGGGGGGGGGTACCCGCCGACCGGCGCGGTGATTCCCGCCCCCGCCGAATCTCCGGTGCCGGAGACTTCGTGACACGGCGGCGGCGGGATTGATGCCGGGCCCCGGCGATTCTCTGACCTAGCGGAGGGTCGGAGAAACTGGCCCATAGTCACCATTCCTTCTGTTGTTGGGTGAAAAAGCTGGAACTCTCTTTCTAACAGCACTGTGAATGTACTCACACCACCTGGACTGCAGTGGTTCAAGAAGGCAGCTCATTGCCGCCTTCTCAAAGGCGATTGCCAGTGGCCTTCATGTCCACAATTTTTAAAAAGCAGCTCACAGTTCTCACGGTCAAGGAATCCTGGGACATCATTGTGCAACTACTGATTACAGAAGCCCCACAATTGGAAGAAACTACAAGTGCTGGAAATGTATAATTAAAACTGCAGAAACACACAACGGAGAGGTAGATCCTCTAGCCTCCTCAGACCTACTCTCCAGAACTCCCCAATTGTAACCCCTCCAACTCTCCATTTCTCTCTGCATCTTCAAAATCCATCTTTGCAATCCAGTCAAAAATCATAGTTTGGTATCTTTTCATATTACCTTTTATCTTTTCTCTCCTGCCCTCCACTCTGTTATGTAAAGGGCTTTATGATATAATGTAAACAGACAATGCTGGGAACTACTTAGGAAGTCAGGCGGCATCTGTCAGAGTTAATATTTCAAGTCTGCGATCTTTATTCAGACACAATATTTTATGACATGTTTTACTGTAGCTGCTGTGAGTGATTTGGAGGGGAACTTCCAGTTGTCAAGTAGCTGCTGAAGGGCACAATGGGCGGGACCCAGACTTGCATAGTTAAGTGTGCAGTTAAACTCACTTAACTATGTCTAGCCAAAACTAACCAGCCCCCGGGATCTATCGGCCTCGCTGAGAAGACCCCAGCCAGGAGCTATTTAGCACTGGTCTCCACAAATGCGGATCAGGCAGAACAGCACGCGGGAAGATCTCCCAGGCGACTGGAAGCCCTGGGTAGTTGGCCTCTGGACAGGATGGCACCCTGTCACTGCTGATGCCACTCAGGCACTGTGGCACTGCCAACCAGGCATCCTGGCAGTGCCATCTGGGTGCCAGCCTGGCACTGCCAGTATGTCCAGGTGGCACTGCCAGGATGCCAGGCTGGCAGTGCCAAGGTGCCCAGGTGACATTTTGCCCATGCTGGGATCAGACCCGGATGTGCCCTGCCCATATGAGGTGGGGTGTGGTGGGGCCCAAGGACCAACAGGTGGGTTGGGGCATTGGGGGGTCCATCAGGGGACTGAGAGATTAAACGGCACCCCGACTTTTTCCTGCTGGAAGTTCCTCAGTGCAGGAAATGGGATTGAGTACAGCCGAGGCCTGAAAATATAACTGAGTGCTGTTTGATAGTGGAGCCTTTCCCAGCACTACAGGTGCCGGGAACAACCCTGCTAAACATGCCCAAAATGAGACTCTGTTTTTTCCCCCATTAAATCACACCGATAGTCAAAGCTATATGCACTGTCAGATATTATTGCACATTTTTAAACATGGCTGTGCATTATTGAGCATTGTTCTGTACTGTAAGAAGCTGGTGCACTCTGCTAAATGCTGCTGCATATTGTTGAACATTGTGATACCCTGGTGGGTGCAGGTCTGTACATTTGGTACTGTTGTGGGCTGTTCATGTTGTTGGACACCATTGAATGTTGTTGTATATTGTTGTGTACTTTTGATTGCTTTTGTGTACTGTTAATGCTCTTGTGTGCTACAGAATACTGTTGGATACTTTAAGTACTATTGAATGCTGTTGTGTATGTTATGTAGGTATTATTGGTGCTGTTGCGATCTATTGGCTAGTGTTGCGGTTGCATTTTCCTCTCTGGTGTCCAGGCTAATCTTGTGTAGTCAAGGCCCATTACTATCGCAATTGAGATTTGTTGACGTAGTACAGAAAAAGATTGAACATGACCTGTGCAAAGTAAAACTTTGTGTATGTGAAATAACTATTTGTACGCAATGTGCTGAAGTAGCACCATTTTGGTTCATTTTGCAACTATGCACCCAATTTAATTGATTTTTTTTCCTCACTCAACTTTGCCCGGCCAAGAGGTCAAATTTAAAATGTGAATGAGGAGTGAGAGAATACAAGGAGATGGGGTTAAGGGGTGGGTGTGCACAGGAACGGGATCCTGTTTAATTGTCCTGTCCTCCTCTCCTCAGGGGCTGGGAGGGTTCCTGATTTCAATAAAGCTATCGAGTATGAGAATAAGTCCAAATGAATCAAAGCACAGGATTTATAATCATTTCCAAGCTAATGATTGAATCATGTAATGTTCATCTGTTTCGCAAACCATCAATCTCACTTCCTGTATAAAACCTACTGATGTACCATCAATTCACTACAAGACGATGAGAGCGAGTGAACATAGGCTTTATTACCCAAGAACTTGCCTGCCTGTGACTGCTGTAACAATGAGTGCCGCCCACAGGCAGCAGTTTTATATACCGCCCTGGGTGGCGGAGCCCACCAGGGTTCCAGTACAATACATGGAAGGAGATCATATTACCATTCCCTGGCCATTGGCCACAGTACTATACAGACAACTTATATTATGGTGAATACATTCACCACACCTACTATGATGTTGTCAACTCTTAGCATCTAAAGCGGAAAAGGAGTAATGCAGGAAACTAAAATGCCTAATCAATGTCATAAAGGGTGATAGATTAGCATCACAGACGAGTATGTAGACATCTCTGTGAAAAACCTATATTTATCTCTCTCACTGAGATACTAAGTGACCTATTGTACACATTTTTAAATTTCCATTTAACGCCTTAGATTACCACAACTTTGTCTGTTTTTCAAATAGTACAGATAGCGGGCAGACTGTAAATTAGGCTAACATCTAGTCGAAAGACTAGCATATCTGACCATGCAGAACTCCCTCAACATTGCACCGAAGATTTAGATTACATTTTGTGCTCAAATGCTGTAGCTGGAGCTCGAAATGACAACCTCTGCTTTCAGAGGAAAGATAGTTATCAACGGAGCCAAAATTGTCAGCCTTTCAAAGAGTTATTTAAATGAGATATTTTAATTAAATACCTGTTTCAAGATCCCTTAGCAGTATTTTAAGGGCAATTAGTCTCGGGCAATAAAATGCTGCCCCAGCCAGCGCCGCCCACATTCCATGAATCAATATTTTAAAAAGGTTTCCTCAGAGATGCTTAATCTTCTTGGTGCTTTTTGGTAATCTTCTCAAAATTTCCATGCACAATTCTGTATGCTTCTTCAAAACCTCATCAACCTATCACGCAATAAACCTTTGCCTGAGATATGTTATGCAAGTTTTTCAATGGTGTGTAACTGAGGCAGTCCAAGAAACATTGGCATCAGGAGCTGTGTGGAATAGGGGGCCAGACACTGATCTTTCATGTTTGGTTCCAAATCAGCCCAAAGCTGGCTACAAGGACCACATGCAAAAGGAGTTTGGATTGTTGCAATCCAGCTTTTAATGCATATAGGTGCAAAGTACAAGACTGATCATAAATCAACACAAAATGGCAATATTATTCAAACAGAGCTTTAGCTCAATTGGCTGTACAACTGTTTCATGATACAGAGCGATGCCAACAGCCCGGTTCAGGTTTTTCAACTGGTTGAAGTTATTCATGAAGGCTCTGCCTTCTCAACCTTGCCCCTCGCCTGATTCTCAGGTTAAATCATCACAGGTCAGCTCGTCCCCTCAAAGGGGAAAGGAGCCTATAGTCATCTGGGACTATTGCGACTTTAGGCTTAGAGTGGAAAAGAAGAAGTGGTACAATCTGTGGAGAGAGGACCGGAATGTTTCAGGTTGGTAACCTTCCATCTGAACTGGAAAAGGCAAGAGATATAACAATTTTAAAGTAAGTACAAACATAGGGAAAGGTAAGGGGGGGGGAGGGGGAAGGATGTAATGGAAAATGTTATCAACCACTGCCATCCAAAAATAAAGCAAAATTAAAAGCGGGGGCCAGAGGCTGTGATTTGAAATTGTTGAGCAATGATTTTTAGTCTGTAAGGCTGTCGTGTTTAGCTGAAAGATGAGGTGCGGCCGTTCCTCGAGCTTACTTTGACCTTCGTTGAAAGAGTGTAGGAGGCTGGGGGAAGAGCAGTCGGAGCGGAGTGGAAAGTAAAAATGACTGACAGTTAAAATGGAAGGTTGGAGTCACGCTTGGAAACAGAACGGAGGTGTTAAGTGATGACCCAATCAGCATTTAGTCTCACCAATGTAGAGCAGACCACATTGTGAGTGGTGATTACAGTATACTAAATTTAAAGAAGTACAAAATAAATAACTTTTTCACCTGGAAGGAGGAATCTTGGAGCTTGAACATTGAAAAGCTCAAATTTAAAAGCAAGTGAGAACCGTGTAAGTACCCTTTTAATAATAAGTTAACAGGATCCATAAACCTCTCTGCCCCAGAAATTAAACTATTTAATCTATTCCTGCATGAAGTTAATTCCTCTTCGAGATTTAATAAAACAATTTCAAATGATTTCATGTTTTTCTTACTTTTCCTTTATCTTTTTTCTCTGACTCCAATCTTCACTTCCCTCTCTTCATTTCTCTTCCTATGCCTGATTTGCTTTTGAATTCACCCTCTCTAATTTACTGTTCTTTGTCAATGGATGACAGGCCCTGACCCCCTGAACAGGTCTACAGCACTACATTGGTAGCGCCACTCCCCCTTTATCCGCAAGAAGCCTGAAGAATCCTATGCTGTTTAGGAATAATGTATATTGATACAGAATTTGCTGGAATGGGTGTATTTCAGCATGTCAGTTCTTCTGTTCTTTAATCCCATGCTTAAGGAAACAACACTGCTGGTCCCATTGTTCACCGAGGTACCTGATACCCTGTCACCACATTCGTGCTATTGTCAGCTTGTATTCCCAGCAACTTTACAAGCAAAGTGTTTTTTAACACGGTTCTCTAGCTAAAAGGGCATGCTGCAATATGTCCAAATTCAAAGAATAAAGAAAAGTACAGCACAGGAACAGGCCCTTCGGCCCTCCAAGCCTGCGCCAACCATGCTGCCTGTCTGAACTAAAATCTTCCACACTTCCTGGGTCCGTATCCCTCTATTCCCATCTTATTCATGTATTTGTCAAGATGCCCCTTAAAAGTCACTATCGTCCGTGCTTCCACCACCTCCTCCGGCAGCGAGTTCCAGGCACCCACTACCCTCTGTGTAAAAAACCTGTCTTGTACATCCCCTCTAAACCTTGCCCCTCGCACCTTAAACCTATGCCCCCTAGTAATTGACCCATCTACCCTGGGAAAAAGCCTCTGACTATCCACTCTGTCTATGCCCCTCATAATTTTGTAGACCTCTATCAGGTCGCCCCTCAACCTCCGTCGTTCCAGTGAGAACAAACCGAGTTTATTCAACCGCTCCTCATAGCTAATGCCTTCCATACCAGGCAACATCCTGGTAAATCTCTTCTGCACCCTCTCTAAAGCCTTCACATCCTTCTGATAGTGTGGCGACCAGAATTGAACACTATACTCCAAGTGTGGCCTAACTAAGGTTCTATACAGCTGCAACATGACTTGCCAATTGTTATACTCAATGCCCCGGCCAATGAAGGCAAGCATGCCGTATGCCTTCTTGACTACCTTCTCCACCTGTGTTGCCCCTTTCAGTGACCTGTGGACCTGTACACCTCGATCTCTCTGACTGGCATTACTCTTGAGGGTTCTACCATTCACTGTATATTCCCTACCTGCATTAGACCTTCCAGAATGCATTACCTCACATTTGTCCGGATTAAATTACATCTGCCATCTCTCCGCCCAAGTCTCCAAACAATCTAAATCCTGATGTATCCTCTGACAGTCCTCATCGCTATCTGCAATGCCACCAACTTTCTGTCGTCTGCAAACCTACTAATCAGATCAGTTACATTTTCCTCCAAATCATTTATATATACTATGAACAGCAATGGTCCCAGCACTGATCCCTGCGGAACACCACTAGTCACAGCCTTCCAATCAGAAAAGCTCCCTTCCATTGCTACTCTCTGCCTTCTATGACCTAGCCAGTTCTGTATCCATCTTGCCAGCTCACCCCTGATCCCGTGTGCCTTCACCTTTTGCACCAGTCTGCCATGAGTGACCTTGTCAAAGGCCTTACTGAAGTCCAATTCTGGGCCAATATATATTTTCCCTAAAAGGCACAGGGTTCTTCAATCTTCTCATAGATAAAGGGGAGTGGCACGAGCAATATAGTGTTGTAGAACTATTCAGGGAACACTCGATAGTCTGTCCCTGTTATCCATGGACAAAGAACAGTAATGCACCATTGCTACATTTATTAACACACTTTCCAGTCACCGGCACTTCAAGCAGCTGAATTCTATTCAAAGGGTTCAGCACAGTAAGTTGTTTAAAGGTTATCTCTCAGTAGTCTTGTTAAAGGCCATTGTGGGTTGGGGAGTGTTATTAATTTACTGATTCTAAATTTATAATAAGCCAGGTCAGTTCAATACCAAACATGTGTTCTAAATCAGCTGTTTAGTCTCCTCAGGGAAACTTCTTCATAAACATTCCCAGATCTCTAATGATAATGAGACAAAAGTATTCACCAATCCTCAAAAAACAATCTTCGTTCCTGGCTGGAAATTTCTACGTGCCCGCAATCACAGCAAATCTTGCTGGAATGGAACATATCAAGGCGTGCAATGTTACATAAATTTTTTTCCCAAACTATCCAACTCAAATTAAAATTCCTTACAACTTGTGGTAGTGATTTGTGATTCTTGTCTTTTTTGTTGCAATGGCCTATAATAGTATGCGTCATTCTAGCATTCGAGCTGTCATTTTAGCAACAATATATAGCCCAGTGTTCTTCAAACTTTTTTTCCGGGGACCCACTTTTACCAACCAGCCAACCTTTGGGACCCAACCCGGCCGATCTTCGTGATCCACTCCGGCCGACCTGCGCGACCCACGCTGGCTGACCTGGGTGACCCACCATTTTCTCTTATCTTGTTTGCTGCTGATAAAAATGCAAGAAATGGTTTTGGGTCCCTTTGGCCCTCGTACATGCTCCTCCAATGGAACCTGTTGGATGAAGGTGAAGCCTTCCGGTGTCGGAAAGTATGGAGTCTCCAATTGTCCAAAGTTCTGCATTTTCTTCCTGTAAACGTTTATCAAATAAATCCCCCCAAACTTGTAAAAAAACAAATAAAATGAATAAAATAAATGAAAAAAATTAAAATTAAATGAATAAAATAAATGAATAAAATGAATAATATCCCCCCAAACTTGTAAAACGAAAAGCTGCGACCGTTTACAAAAAAAGCAGCTGCACTGCGCTTGCGCGCCAATGATCTGGCACGCACGCGCAGTGCGGCCGCTTTTTTTTTTTACATATTGGCGGCCATTTTTAAGGCCGCTTTCAGCCGGCGTTAACAGCCGGTTGCTGCGCGCAGATTTGCGCAATCGGGAGTGCCGCAATGGATGGCTCCACGACCCTCCCGATATCTGCACGCGACCCACCCGCGGGTCGCGCCCCCCCCCCCCCCCCCCCCCCCCCCCAAGTTTGACAATGCCTGATCTAGCCTATTGTATTTATCGATATCTCAAACAGTTGAGCAATCTTGGAATGAGAGGAAATTTGACAAAGTGCCCTAGTTTACAAAACAGGACTCCATTTTAAAAATGCATAAATCTTAATTTTATCTGTTATTAAAATAGATTTGAAACCAGGCTTCAGGGAGAATTAGATTCAGGACTGCCTGGATGAGAAACATCAAGTGGTGTATTAGATCTGGCCAGATTTATTCCCAATAAGTGACTTTCATTGATCACACTGATAATGTGCTGGGCTCAGTGAAAACTGTTAAGTAGCAATTAAACACTGGTATTCAATAGAGTGATTGTGTGCCAGCATCTCAACTCAACAGTGAAGAGAGTCAATTGGCTTGTATGGGAGTCATTCTAGTAAATTTAGGTTCAGTGATAGAATACTTATTTACTCTGAAAATAGATAGCTTGTGGATCACTAAATGTGTGTACTTACAGACTGTGGATCCAAACGGAGATAGTTTGCAATGTCATGAATCTGCCTAGCAACAGCAGTAAAAGAAAATGAACAAAACATAAAAGGATATGAGATGTAAAGTAACAAGTAGAAATCTGCCTTGAAACAGCAGTAGACAGTATTCAAAACGCCCTATTGATATGTTTCTCTCCCAATAACAAGATTAGAAGGCCAATTAGATAATAATTAGGTTTGAATAACCTATAAGGAGAAAGAGCTTATAGACGATTGGAAAGGTATAATTGGTCCAATGATCTGAAGACAGGGAGGCAGTTAACATCTAGTAGTCTCAAAATGCAGACAAGCCAGTTTCCAGCCACCAAGTGAAGGCTAAGGTTTTTCCCGCGAGCAGTCGAGAGGTCAAGTTTACAGGAAACACGCCTCTACGTCTTAGAGCCAAGGCAGTGCAGAAAACCTTTGTAATGGCAGTTTTAAATATCTTTGCTGGGCCAGGAAAAGATGTTTTCCAGATTTAATATCATCCCTATATTGTGCGGTAATTTTAAGCTGGTTATTTAATTTGGATGTTGTTTGGGAAACAAGAAAGTCTTACAGAGTTCAGGTATCGGAGATGTATTTTGTAATAAGGGGCATGGTCTAACACTATATAAGCTATGTGTGTTTAGTAATTCATACACTTAATTGCATGAGAGTAGTGTGGTCCTCTTTGTATGTATCTGCCTTTACTTTAATAAATAGTCTTTAATAATTGTTACACGACGTTCATTCTCATTGGGTTTCACTTGCCTCCTTCCACCAAAACAAAATAAAACTCATCTTGAACTCTGAAGAGTTGTACAGACTTTAAATGTTAACTCTATTTCTCCATGACTGGTATTCCAAGTTGGGATACCCTTGCAGATCACATCAGCGTGCTTCATGCAATAGACAAATGAACGCCCTTTTCCCATTTCTTAAATTTTCCTGATATATTTACAGAGTTATTTGCATGGTGGAGGGGATGTAGTAACATTGAGTACATGTGCTGGGGACTGATAGTTACTGGTGCGTGGCATGTAAAGATCACCGTTGCAAAACATGAGGGCTGTCAACTGTTGCGTGAAGTGGAAAACACTCCACTCTGTGTTAACTGATAGAGTGTAGTTGTTCACAAACATCCACATGACAATGGAAGTAATAGGTTCAATCCCACCCAGCTTTGTTTTTATGTCCAAAAGTGTCACTCTGCCCATTTAGATTGCCTGTTTCAATATCCTCTTCTGGTAGCTTATTAAATAAAAATAAAATACTGCAAACACTAGAAATCTGAAATAAGAACAGAAAATGCTGGAAAGACTCAGCAGGTCTGGCAGCAACTCTGGAGAGAGAAATAGAGTTAACGTTTAAAGTTTGTACGACTCTTCAGATCTCAAGACGAGTCATACGGAACATAGAGCATACAGTGCAGAAGGAGGCCATTCAGCCCATCGAGTCTGCACCGACCCACTTAAGCCCTCACTTCCACCCTATCCCCGTAACCCAATAACCCCTCCTAACCTTTTTGGTCACTCAGGGCAATTTATCATGGCCAATCCACCTAATCTGCATGTCTTTTGACTGTGGGAGGAAACCGGAGCACCCGGAGGAAATCCAGGCAGACAAGGGGAGAACATGCAGATTCCTCACAGACAGTGATCCAGTGGGGAATCGAACCTGGGACTCCCTGGCGCTGTGAAGCCACAGTGCTATCCACTTGTGCTACCGTGCTACCTCAGAACATTAACTCTGTTTCTCTCTCCCAAGATGCTGCCATACCTGCTGAGTTTATCCAGTATTTTCTGAGCATATTAAATGAGTTGGCATGGAATGAAAAAGTTCTGCTTGAGTTCCCATCTTCCTCTGAGCTTTTAACTTGTGCTTTCTGGGATATGGGATAGACGGGTTTTGCCCCTAGATTAATTTTTCTCAATTCTCTTCATAATCTTTAAAGTCTCAAATAGGTCTTTTATTCCAAAGAAGAGGAATCCTCACCTTAATCTTTCCTCCCAATTTAAATGCTGAAATCTGAAATCATAGAGCCGAAGCATACATGGTGAGCAGTACAGACATGTGAGCATACGCGCATACAAATTAGGAGCAGGCAGAGGCCACTCGGCACCTCCCGAGCCTGCTCCTCCATTCAATAAGATCATGGCAGCTCTGACTGTAATCTCAATCTTACATTCCTGCCTACCCCCGATAACCTTTCACCCCCTTGTTAATCAACAATCTATCTAGGTTTGCCTTAAAAATTCAAAGATTCTGCTTCCACTGCCTTTTAAGGAAGAACGTTCCAGAGACTCACAACCCTGTGAGAGAAAGAATTTCTCCTCATCTCCATCTTAAGTGAGCAACCCCTTATTTGTAAACAATGACCCCTTCATTCGCCCACAAGAGGAAACATCCTCTCCACATCCACCCTTATTATACCTCTCAGGATCTTAAAGTTTTCGATCAAGTAGCCTCTTACCCTTCTAAACTCTACTGGATATAAATCAAACCTCTCCAACCTTTGCCCTATGAGACCATTCCTGGTATTAGTCTAGTAAACTAACAGTCATATGATAAATTCTATGACTATGATAAATCTTCTCTGAACTGCTTCTAACATATTTACATATTTCCTTAGATAAGCAGACCAGTACTGCACAATACTCCAGATGTGGTCTCACCGACGCCCTGTATAACTGAAACATAACCTTCCTACTTTTGTAATCAATTCCCCTCACACCAAACAATAACATTCTATTTGCTTTCCTAATTACTTGCTCTACCTGTACAGCAGCTTTTTGGGATTTATGCACTAGAACACCTAGGTCCCTCTGCACCTCAGATCTTTGCAATAGCTCACCTTTTAGATAATAAGCTTATTTTTTATTCCTCCTGCCAAAATGGTCAATTTCACATTTCCCCACAAAATACTCCATTTGCCAGATTATTGTCCACTCACGTATCCTATCTATGTCCGTTTGTAGCTTCCTTATGTCCTCTTCACAATTTACTTTCCTATCTTTGTGTCATCAAAAATGTAACAACCATAACTCCAGCCCCTTCATTTAGGACATTGATATAAATTGTAAAATATTGAGGACCCACACACTGATCCCTGTGGCACATCACTTGTCACATCTTGCCAACCAGAAAAAGACCCATTTTCGCCAACTTTCTGTTTCTTGTGAGCAAGCCAATCTTCTGTCCATGCCAATATGTTACTTCCTACACCATGAGATTTTGTTTTCCACAATAACCTTTGATGTGGCACCTTATCAAATGCATTCTAAAAACCCAAATACGGTACATCACTGAATGAGAGCAACTCCCGGTCCTTAATGACTTCATTTTCCAAAAATAACTACTTCATTTTTTTCTGCAGGTCATTCATTTCCACCTTGGATGTTCAGTTAAGGCCATGGAATTTGCATACAGCCACATTGTGTACAGTTCGCAAAACACATCTTCCCCAAATTGCAGAAACAGGGAGCGAGGTAAGTGCCAATTACTTCATCTGAACAAAATGTTAGTCCATCCTTTTTTCCCTCTCGCCTTGTTTATGGAAGAATGTTACATTCTGTCTCCTACTGGTCCTTGAACAAATCTCTCAACCGTGGTACTGAGCCACACAGATACAGAAAGACCGGGTTTAGTCCTGCTTGAGGAAAAGGTAGCTGATCTCAGCTGATGTGCTGGTGGAATGCTACAATTGGTTAGTGTCTCTGGGTTAGGGAGGGATTGGTGGGTTCCCAGTGCTTTGCCTTCTTACCGAGTATACTTGTTATCAAGTAACTCGTTACCACCCAACTCAGTAGCTTCTTGGACTCTATTTTGCTACAAAAAGCTTTTAAAAGTAGCACGGACTTAAGAACTGACTGTAAAGCTAGTTGATATTAACAAATCATGAAGATGAACTATTCAGAAACTTGACAGAATATAATGATCCATGACCAGAACGATCCACATTCAATGCACTTTAATATTATGTACATAGTGAATCTGATGTCCCAAACCTAGCATGATTGGGGTTAACAGGCCCATTTATGTGTAAACTACTGACCTTAAAATGGTGCCCCCTTCAACACAAAACAATTGAAAAACTACTTGGCAAATTTGTACAGGCACTGCAGATTTTAAGGTTACAAATATTTCCTCCCCCATATGTAGGAGAGACTGAAAGTGTCGCCAACCAATACATGACATTATTAATGTGTAGGCTCAGTGTTTTGTGCTGTTTTCATTTGCAGCGAGATATAGAAAGCCTTGTCGGTATCATTACTTGCTGATAGCATTTAAGTGGGTTTAGGTTTGTGGAGGTAGCATATCATTGATTCTCATCTGACCCTGTACCTTGAGAGGGCAAAGGAAATGATAATGCAAACTTTTTTGGGGGGGGGGGGGGGGGTAAATTTGATTTGACCGGCAGACTGAGGGTCATTGACGCTGGGGAATGGAAATGTTTAATTCGAGTAACAATTTATAAATTGTCGTTCCCTTCACATTCCGCACTCGTGTGAACGTCATGAGTGTAAGGTGAAAACTTTGACATGTCTTTATTCAGCGACAATCGTACTACCAAACGAGTCTTTAATATCTTTCACTCGCTGATAGCATCTAGAAGCCTAAGGTAAACATACCACAAATATATCTAGTCGAGAGATAGATTAAATCAGTTCGGGGTAATTAGATACTCCGCTGGTGAAAGGTCAACATTTTAGTTTGTTGCTTCTCAACTAGTTTCTCCTTCTCATCTGTGGGTAAGCTATGAATGAGCTATTGGAAGAAAAATGTTGTAGCCTTATCTGCTGTCCTAAATGAGATTAATAAACTCAATTTTGAAAATAAAAACCCCAATTAAGGGGCAATTTAGCGTGGCCAATCCACCTACCCTGCACATCTTTGGGATGTGGGAGTGAGACACACGCAGACACGGGGAAAATGTGCAAACTCCACACGGACTGTGACCCGGGGCTGGGATCAAACCCGGGTGCTCGGCGCTGCGAGGCAGCAGTCCTACCACTGTGCCACCATGCCGCCCTGATTAATAAACTGAATGATTCACTCCTGAGACTTTGCTGTTTAAAATGGAGGCAAAACATGAGCCTTTTCCTAATCAACTATTTTGCTTTGTCCTTCTATATATCTTTCAGACCCTTATATAATCACCTTCCAATTTTACCTCATTTGGTAGGAGTCACACCTGTGAGATGGTTACCTTCCTGTCTGATGATTGGTATCATATACCTTCTCTCTGGCAGTTAATCTAGTCTGCCCATCACTCTCACAATCACTGATAATCCAGCCTTTCAACACTAACTGTCCAGATTCACACACCATGGCTGAGGCAAGTGTCATCTGCGGAGCCATAAAAGCAGCAACAGTGTATTTGAGCAAAGAGGAGAGAAATTAATATGACAAAGGAGGAAAGATTAGCTGGGAAATTATAGGGACCCATTTGACATGTGGAATATTCCAACTATTGCAACTCTAGCCGTCGCAGCTGGAACGTCACTCTCGCAATTTAATATCTTCAGATTAAAATATGTTCCTTTCCAAAGGACTTTAAAACAAAATTCTGAGGTTGTGTTAACAGGTGGCGATACAATGGCTTCCTGTTTCGCCCCCATACTCAGCCTTTCAGTGCAAGATGTGTGTGATATTCAATCAGAATTTGGAAACCAGTGACAGGAGGTGAGGTTTCTCTATCAGTGACTATCGGGTTCAATGCATGCAGGGTTGGTTTCCGCTACACTGAGCAACAGCAGAAATTTTGCGATGCTCTTTGCAACTTGGCAGTGTGTTGCTGAAATCAGTGACACATGAACACTGTCATATTTCCGTTGATAAACTTTTCTGAGGTCACCAACACCAGAACCATATGGCGAACACTTGGACCTCATCGAGTCATAGAATTTACAGTGCAGAAGGAGACCATTCAGTCCATCAAGTCTGCACTGGCCCTTGGAAAGAGCTCCCCACTTAAACCCACACCTCCACCCTAACCCCATAACCCAGTAATCCCACCTAACCTTTTTGGACACTAAGCGGAGCTAATCCACCTAACCTGCACATCTTTAAACCGTGGGAGGAAACCGGAGCACCTGGAGGAAACCCACGCAGACACGGGGAGAACGTACAGACTCTGCACAGACAATGACCCAAGCGGGAGTCAAACCTGGGAGCCTGGAGTTGTGAAGCAACAGTGCTAACCACTGTGCTACTGTGCCGCCCAAAGCTCAGCAGAAGCTGTATTTACAGCAGCGTAGACTTTGGCTGGCAGATACGGAAACTTCAGACATTGGAACATGGAAATCAATTGGTGGGACAATGCCCTTACAGGTGTTGCTCCTCTCAGGGTCTCATTCTTTCATTATCGGACATGTGCAGAATCTGCTAAAGCAGCACACATGGATCAGCCAGGTAGCAAACAAGGATTCCATTTATTCACAATATTACACTCTCCAGTCCGCAAAGGGCCTCCTCCTCAACCTGCTCCCAGGCTGGGGTTTTTATACTCGAGAGCTGAGCTCTCAGTTAAGGGGAAAATCCTGTCCCCTTGTTACCGAGGGAACTCATATTCAGAGATCACCTGGAATCAAATTTTCCTTATCTTGTGACCTTCCTGAGGGTTATAACAGAGATATTCAGTACTTTCCAAGTTACTTAGTCATCATAACCAAATTGCCCAATGACACTACCAGGTATCATCGTAATGTCCAGCTCAGTGCCCATTACATGTCTACTCATCTCATCTTTCAGCTTTGCTCTTGCATATAATCTTCTTTCAACTGGCACATATTCTATCAATTTACTGAGGCAGTGACCTTCAGCTCCTTAATACTGTACAATGTATAATTCCTTTGGAAAGATGTAACTTGTAGTCTTCCTATCCATAGGCCACTCCATTACTAAAGTGTTGATCATTCTATTACTGCACATCAATTATCACCCCATTACTGCAGTGTTTGTCACTTATCTTTCCAGCTGATACCACATACCTCATTGTGCTGAAGATGAAGTTGATACCTGGCTAAGTATCGGCACCTTCCAACATCCAGATCTCAGTAAAAAATGTGTTGGACTCCATTTACTTTTCTTTTAAATTCCAAACATATTCAAAGGTACAAAGATATAAGTCCAAAAAACATTATCCACAACCCCACAGTTCACAGTTTGTGCAATTTCTTTCCCCTTTTCACCCCCTCCCCGCCTCCCCTCCCTCCTCTCCCCCACCCCGCGACAAGCAGTCAAAGAAGCTGTGATAAATTGCTGTACTGTATCTTGAATTCTGTTGCCATTGTGTGCCGCTGGTGGAGGGAATGCATGTTTACGATGGTATATGAAGTTCTAACCAAGCGGGCCTCTTTTTCCTGGATGGTGTCGAGCACCTTGAATGTGGAGCTGCATTTATCCAGGTCAGTGGAAAGTATTCCATCATACTCCTAACTTGTACCTTATAGGTGGTGGGAAGACTTTGATGAGTTAGGAAGCAGAACACTCGACTTTGGTCCTAACTCTAAACTCCCCAACCAATGGAAATAGTCTATCTCCATTGAACTTAAATGCTTCAGTTAATAACTTGAAAATTTTGATGGAGTCACCCCTAAAATTTCCAATAATAGTAGCTTATTGTCACAAGTAGGCTTCAATGAGGTTACTGTGAAAAGCCCCTAGTCCCACATTCCGGCGTCTGTTCGGGGTGGTCGGTACGGGAATTGAACCTGCACTGCTGGCCTCTGGAAACCTAGTAGACACATCCATTATCGTCATTATCACTTTTTGTTTTAGGAAGCGGTCCTAAACAATCTATTAGGACACTTGTAAAAGGTTCCTCAAATGCTGGAATGGGTATTATGGGCGCTAGTTTTATCACTGCTTGAGGTTTCCCTATCACTTGACATGTGTGACATGATCAACAAAATTTAACTACATCTTTATGTAGTCCAGGTCAATAAAAATGTTTTTAGATTTTAGCTAGAGTTTTCCTTACACCCAAATGACCTTCCACTGGTCCCTCATGTGCAACTCGCAACTCCTCCAGCACGGTAGCATGGTGGTTAGCATAAATGCTTCACAGCTCCAGGGTCCCAGGTTCGATTCCCGGCTGGGTCACTGTCTGTGCGGAGTCTGCACGTCCTCCCCGTGTGTGCGTGGGTTTCCTCCGGATGCTCCGGTTTCCTCCCACAGTCCAAAGATTTGCAGGTTAGGTGGATTGGCCATGCTAAATTGCCCGTAGTGTCCTAAAAAAAAAGTAAGGGGGGGGGGGGGGGTTGTTGGGTTACGGGTATAGGGTGGATACGTGGGTTTGAGTAGGGTGATCATTGCTCAGCACAACATCGAGGGCCGAAGGGCCTGTTCTGTGCTGTACTGTTCTATGTTCTATACCCTACCGGCAGTACCACTTGATGAACGTCTGCTCACTTTTCATCTGCCTGCATGTGTAAAGGTCTCCATTTTCATGTCCCCAGTTTCTATCCGCTGAAACTGATGTCGGAAACCAAACTTTGATTTATGAACTAATTCAAAATCATCTGCCATTTCTGCTGCTAATCTCACAGCTTTAACCCTCTGCTCTTCCACATGAGTTCTCACTACATCAGGAATTGAATTTTTAAACTCCTCCAAAAGTATAATTTCTCTGAGAGCTTCATACATTTGGTCTATTTTCAAAGCCCTTATCCACCTATCAAAATGACTCTGTTTGATCCTTTCAAACTCCATGGGCGAGATTCTCTCATCCCGCGGCAGAGTGTCCACGCCGTTGTAAATGCCGTCGCGTTTTACGATGGCGTGAACGGGCCGCTCCCAGGACTAATTCTGGCCCCTAGAGGGGGCCAGCACGGCACTGGAGCGGTTCATGCCGCTCCAGCTGCCGTTCCCCGCACAAACTGTGCGCCACAGGATCCGCGCATGCGCAGTGGTGCCGGCGCCAGCAGCAACACACACATGGGCAGTGGTGCCGGCGCCAGCGGCAACACACACATGGGCAGTGGTGCCGGCGCCAGCGGCAACACACACATGGGCAGTGGTGCCAGCGCCAGCGGCAACACACACATGCGCAGTGGCGCCGGCGCCAGCGGCAACACACACATGCGCAGTGGCGCCGGCGCCAGCGGCAACACACACATGGGCAGTGGTGCCGGCGCCAGCGGCAACACACACATGGGCAGTGGTGCCGGCGCCAGCGGCAACACACACATGGGCAGTGGTGCCGGCGCCAGCGGCAACACACACATGGGCAGTGGTGCCGGCGCCAGCGGCAACACACACATGGGCAGTGGTGCCAGCGCCAGCGGCAACACACACATGCGCAGTGGCGCCGGCGCCAGCGGCAACACACACATGCGCAGTGGCGCCGGCGCCAGCGGCAACACACACATGGGCAGTGGTGCCGGCGCCAGCGGCAACACACACATGGGCAGTGGTGCCGGCGCCAGCGGCAACACACACATGGGCAGTGGTGCCAGCGCCAGCGGCAACACACACATGCGCAGTGGCGCCAGCGCCAATGCGTGCATGCGCAGTGGCCAACTTCATTGCCACCCTTGTTTTCAATACTCTGGACATGACGTCCGCAAATCCCTGCCAATGTGCCCTAAGGTTTGGACACGCCCAGAACATGTGGACATGCTTCGCTGGTCCCCCCCAAATTTTACACACCCGTCCTCCACCCCAAAGAATCTACTCATCCGGGCCACTGTCCTGTGGGCCCGGTGGACCACCTTGAATTGGATCAAGCCCTTGGGGCATGTCGCGATCACGTTGATTCTGCTCAAGACGGCCACCCATAAGCCATCCTCCATCTCACCACCAAGCTCCTCCTCCCATCTATGCTTCAGATCCTCGATCTGCGTCTCCTCCGCCCCCATGAGCTCTTTGTAGATGTCTGAGACACTCCCCTCCCCCACCGATCCCCAAGACACTACCCTATCCTGGAATCCCCTTAGTGGCAGGAGTGGGAAGGATGATACCTGCCTGCGCAGAAAGTCCCGCACCTTTAAATATCTAAATATGTTCCACCTTGCCAACCCAAACTTCTCCTCCAGCACCCTCAAGCTAGGGAAGCTTCCCGCTAAAAACAAGTCCCCCATCCTCTCAATTCCCGCCCTTCGCCATACTCGGAACCCCCCCATCCAAGCCCTCCAGGGCAAACCGGTGATTGTCACAAATTGGGGACCAGACCGATGCGCCCACTGCACCAGCGTACGTCCTCCACTGACCCCAAATACTCAGGGCTGCCACCACTACGGGGCTGGTGGAGTACCTTGCCCAGACTAGTGCCCTTACACGAGGTTGTCTCTATCCGCTCCCAAACCAACCCCGCCCCCACCACCCACTTCTTTATCATGGCTATGTTAGCCGCCCAGTAGTAATTACTAAAATTCGACAGCGCAAACCCCCCTTCCCCCCCGATTCCACTCGAGCATCACCTTCTTCACTCACGGGGACTTAACAGCCCAGACAAATCAGGATGATTTTATTAACCCTCTTGAAAAAGGGCCGTGGAATGAAAATTGGGAGACACTGAAATACGAACAGAAATCTCAGCAGGACCGTCATTTTGACCGTCTGCACTCTCCCAGCTAATGACAGCTGGAGTGCATCCCACCTCCAAAACTCACCCCTCATCTGTTCAACCAACCGGGACAAGTTCAACTTGTATAACCAGCCGCAGTCGCTCGCCACTTGTATCCCTAAGTACCTGAAATTGTCCCCTACTAACCTGAACGGCAGCTCTCTCAGCTGACCCTCCTGACCCCTCGCCTGGACTACAAACATCGCACTCTTTGTCATATTCAGTTTATACCCCGAAAACAGTCTAAATTCCCCCAAAATCGCCATAATTTCGTCCATCCCCGCCCCTGGATCCAATATGTATAGGAGCAGGTCGTCCGCGTACAGCGAGGCTCTATGTTCCGCCACCCCCAGAACCAGATCCTGCCAGCCCCTTGAAGCTCTCAGAGCAATTGCCAACGGCTCTATAGCCAGCGCATATAACAGTGGGGAGAGGGGGCATCCCTGTCTTGTCCCCCGGTACAGTCTAAAATAGTCCGAGGTCATCCTATTAGTCCTTACACTAGTCTCCGGGGCCTGGTACAACAGCCTGACCCAGTCAATAAAACCCCTACCGAACCCAAATCGTCCCAGCACCTCCCATAGATAGCCCACTCCACCCAGTCGAACGCCTTCTCTGCATCCATTGCCACCACTACTTCAACATCCCTACCCTCCTAGTCTTCTTATATTGGCCACCAACTGCCTACCCTTGACAAATCCAGTCTGATCCTCCATAATCACACCCGGCACACAATCTTCAATCCTGGAGTGCAAAACCTTGGCCAGCAACTTGGCATCCACATTAAGCAGGGAAATCGGCCTATATGACCCGCATAGCTCCGGGATCATGTCCCGCTTCAATATCAACAAAATAGTGCCCGGTGACATCGTCGGGGCAGCACCCCACTGTCCGTCACCTCATTGAGAAACTTAACCAGCAACGGCCCTAAAATCCCCGGGAACTCTTTATAAAACTCCACCGGGCATCCCTCCGGCCCCGGGGCTTTACCTGACTGCTTTGCCTTCAAGCCCTCAACTATTTCTTTGGCCCTAATTGGGGCCCCCAGGCCATCCACCAGCTCCTACCCATCCTCGGGAAGGTCAGTCCGTCCAAAAAGTGCCTCATCCTCTCCGGCCCCATGGGGGGTTCCGAGTGGTAGAGCCCACTGTAAAAGTCCCTAAACGCCCTGTTTAGCCCAGCCGACTCCCCTACCGAGTTCCCCTCCCCATCAACCACCCTCTCTGTTTCCCTGGCTGCCTCCCTCTTCCTAAGCTGCTGTACCAGCATTCTGCTGGCCTTCTCCCATGCTCATAAAACGCCCCTCTTGCCTTTCTAAGCTGCTCCACTGCCTTACCTGTGGACAACACCCCGAACTCAGCCTGCAGCTTCCGATGCTGCCTTAAGAGCTCCACCTCCGGAATCATAGAACAGTACAGCACAGAACAGGCCCTTCGGCCCTCGATGTTGTGCCGAGCAATGATCACCCTACTCAAACCCATGTATCCACCCTATACCCGTAACCCAACAACCCCCCCCCCCCCCCCATTAACCTTACTTTTTTTTAGGACACTAAGGGCAATTTAGCATGGCCAATCCACCTAACCCGCACATCTTTGGACTGTGGGAGGAAACCGGAGCACCCGGAGGAAACCCACGCACACACGGGGAGGACGTGCAGACTCCGCACAGACAGTGACCCAGCCGGGAACCGAACCTGGGACCCTGGAGCTGTGAAGCATTTATGCTAACCACCATGCTACCGTGCTGCTCTACGGTCCTGTCTTTCTGTAAGATCTCCTGAACCAGTCGGTCCATTTCTGCCCTATCCGTCCTGTCGCTATGAGCCCGGATTGAAATCAGCTCCACTCTCACCACTGCCTTCAGCTCCTCCCAGACCACAGCTGTTGAGACTTCCCCCGTGTCATTAACCTGCAGATAATTCTGCATGCACTTACTCAGCCTCTCGCACACCGCCTCGTCCGCCAACAACCCCACAGCCAACCTCCATTGCGAGTGCTGGAAGCTCTCCTCACTAACATGCAGTTCCACTAAGTGTGGTGTCTGGTCCAAAATAGTGATGGCCGAATATCCCGTGTCCACCACCCCTGCCAGCAAATCCCTGCTCAAAATGAAAAAGTCTATCCGGGAATAAACCTTGTGAACATGCGAATAGAAAGAAAACTCCTTCCCCGTCGGCTGCCTAAACCTCCATGGGTCGACGCCCCCCATCTGCTCCATGAACCGAATCAGTTCCTTTGTCACTGCTGGCACCCTCCCCATTTTCGAACACGACCGGTCCAGGCCAGGGTCCATATTAAAATCCCCTCCCATAACCAGCTTGTGAGAGTCCAGGTCAGGTATCTTCCCCAGCAACCTCTTTATAAATTCCATGTCATCCCAATTTGGCTCGTATACATTAACCAAGACCACCTTCCTCCCCTCCAGCTTACAACTGACCATGACATAAAGCCCCCCCCCCACCCCCCCCCCCCCCACCCCCGCCCCCCCAACCCCACCCCCGTCCGAAACTATACTACCCGCCTGAAATTGCACCCGCTTGTTGATCAAAATCGCCACCCCTCTAGTCTTGGTGTCCAGCCCCGAATTAAAGACCTGACTGACCCAACCCTTCCTTAACCTGACTTTATCCGCCACTTTCAGATGTGTCTCCTGCAACATAAGCACGTCCGCCTTCAGAGCCCTCAAGTGCGCGAACACACGTGCCCTCTTGACCGGCCTATTCAACCCCCTAACATTCCAGGTGATCAGCCTAGCTGACTCTGAGAGTCCACAGGATGGCTGATGTGGGAAATGGGGAATGGATAACTCATTCAAAGAGCCAGCAGGCTTATTCTGGGCAGCACGGTGGCACAGTGAATAGCACTGCTGCCAGGGCTCCGGTTCAATTCAGGCCTTGGATGACTATATGGAGCTTACATGTCTGCGTGACTTTCCTCCGGATATTCAGGTTTCCTCCCACTGTCCAAAAATGTGCACGTTAGGTGGATTAGCCATTCTAAATTCCCTCTTAGTGGCCAAAGCTGTGCAGGTTAGGTGGGATATGGGGCGAGGGCGGGGGAGTGGGCCTAGGTAGCCTGCTTTTTCAGAGGATCGGTGAGGGTTTGATGGGCCAAATGGCCTCCGTCTGCATTGTAGCAATTCTGTGGTTCTACCTGATTCTGAAATTGCGGATGAGACAGAGGAGGGCGGGCTTTATTTTGCATTTGCCCTGAATTTACCATGAATTATCTGAAACTGAAAAATCCATCTTTCCCATCAACATCACACCTCACATTGAGAAGCAAGAAAATACATTGTTAATAGGTATTTAACTTTTTTCTGTTCATATTCAATTGCAGATCAAAGGCATGATAGACCAGCTGCTATCCCGGATCCTGTTGAAAATGAAACATATTCAAGTACAAGCTTCAGACCTCCACCAATACAAGCCCGAGGCAGCATTCATCAATACGACAACCGTTTTCTGAAATCACCTTCAATTGTGGAGAACTGTCTGTACGCCACTGTGCCAAAATCTTCACACAGTGGGAGCCAAGCAAAACTTCCAAAGCCTCTTGCCAGAACAAGAAAATCAATTCCAATAGGTAAAGACTTTCTGTTGGTCCCTGATCCATTCAAGTCGAGTATCTGGATTTATGGTTCCCATCTACAAGTCAGGAAGGCGAGCAGGGGCCAGCCTGTCAGATTTAGATAAAGCTATATTTTGTCACACAGGTGCAGTCTATTCTCCCTTTATCATTCACGGAATTGGGCATCGCTGGCAGGGCCAGCATTTACTGCCCATTCCTAATTGTCCTCCAGTAGGTGGCAGTAAACAACCTTCTTGAACCACTGCAGTCCTTTTGGTGCAGGTGCTGTTGGGGGCAGAGCTTCAGGATTTTGACAAAGCAACTGTGAAGGAATGGCAATCTATTTCCAAGTAAGGATGGTGAGTGATTTGGAGGGAAACTTGGCGGTAATGGTGTTTCCATGCACCTGCCGTCATTATACCTTTAGGCGGGAGAAATTGTAAGTCTCGGAGCTGTTGGCACAGTTATCGTGAGTTACTGGAGTTCTCCTTGTCTTTAGTACACATTGGTGCCTGTTTGTCAATAATAGAGGGAGTGAATGTTTAAGGATGTCAAAGAGAGATTAGGTTCTCTCTTCTTGGAGATGATCATTTCCTGGCACTTGTACACTTATATGGCACAAACGTTACCGACCATTTATTAGCCCAAACATGAATGCTATCTAGGTCTTGCTGCATGCAGGCAATCATTGCTTCTTTCTCTGAAGATTATTTGAGTGGATTGTGGAATGCTCCAGATTTCTCTTGCAATAAGAGTGGAAAGGAACAGCCTTGTTTCAAATGAAGGCAATACATCAGAGGGCGCGATTCTCCCAACAGGAGGCTGAGTACCGACCGCCGGAGTGAAAACCGGAGTGTTTCACTCCGGCGTCGCCCCCTATTCCACCCCTGGGGGGGCTAGGAGCGGTGGCGAGTGAATCCTGAGCGCTCGGCCTTGACGCTTGCGTCAAAGCGGCGCGCCGGGAATGACACAGCCGGCGGTGCCGAAGTGACGTCAGCCGCGCATTCGCAGGTTGGCGAGCTCCAACCCACGCATGCGCGGTTGCCGTCTTCCCCTCCGCTGCCCCGCAAGACATGGCAGCTTGATCTTGCAGGGCTGCGGAGGGAAAAGAGTGCGTCGTTTACAGACGCCTGCCCGACGATCGGTGGGCACCGATCGCGGGCCAGACATCTGCTGAGCACGCCCGTGGTGCTCGATCCTCCCTCCGTCCCCCACAGGCTCCACACTCACCTGTCGTGCGCTGTTCACGCCGGCAGCAACTAGGTATGGTTGGCGCCGGTGTGAACCGATCGGGTTCGGCAGGCCGCTCGGCCCATCCGGGCCGGAGAATCGCCGGTCGCCGTGAGAAACGGCGAGCGGCGATTCTCCGAGCGGCCTGTAGAAAAACGCGACACGCCATTTTTGGGGGGGTGGGAGAATCACGGGGGGTGCCAGGGCGGCGTGGTGTGATTCGCCCGGCCCTCCTGCGATTCTCCCCCCCAGCGTGGGGTGCGGAGAATTGCGCCCCCAGGTTTATGGAGTAAGTGCTAGGTATTAGGAGAAGACATGATCAGACAATGCACACCCAACAATTTCAAAGCCTTGTTAAACACATCACTGTTGAGTCCTGGAGGGTGAGCTAATGACGAAAGCCCTGCTTAGTTGGTGTCGAGCTTAAGCTATATCAATGTCTGGATTGTAGAAGGAAGGGAAGGCTGAGACAGGTGAGGTGTGCCATTGTTTTAATGATTTAGCAGGTCCTGGAGAGTCCTGTAGTTCAATTTTATCTAGCTCTAAACAAATTCACTTACACTAATTTAAATTCAGGCTCAATAACCTCAATAAAATGGGGAAAGAAAGGAGGGAGGGAGGAGGAGAATGTAGGGCAGCATAGTTTTAAACAGAAAACAGAATAGATAGGCAAACAAAAGATGATAGAGAATGAAAAGTATATATTACACTCTCTTATGTTTGCTACTAAGTTCTGATGTTGTGTTTGGTATCAGATGATGAAGACAGCCAGGCTCCTCCTCTACCTCCACGCCCTAGCTCTCTCACCACCCATCAGCTCGCTGCAAGTCTGCCAGGTACACTCAACTCACACCCTCAGATCCCTCCACCAAGGCCCAAGCGTGGTAAGTCACTTCATGCAAAATAAAATTATTTTGTTTCTTAACATGTTTGAATTGCACAACCTGCATGCCCACGTGACAAGAGTAACTATACTTTAAAAGTAATTTATTGCTGTTAAAGAAAAGTGAGAGATCCTGAGGACATTAAAGGGATTGTATAAATCATTGCTTTACATCCTTCAACAGAAATTGGGATTACTTAAGGGGATTTGCCCAAACTTCCTGTTGCATCTTAGAATCTTTGATCACTTTTTTTCCTGGAAAGAATTTTTGAATGAATGATTGTGTTTTAAAACAAAGTAAATTTGCATTAAGGTTTTTTTAAAGAATCCACAGGCTGGAACTTCTGTGACAGGAAGGTTCAAGTTCGGAGTAAAGTCTTCCACAATGATTGCATTTCATCACCTTGTTTCAGATAGCCTAACCAACTAATCAATCCTGTTAGAGAGGGCGAAGGATTCTTTCACAGAACCCAGCCTGGAAGTGATTCTCAACAATGTTGACAGGCTATTCAACAGTGTTGTGCATCTCAGTCTTATCACAGATCTCCACCTGTGACTGCTTCATTTCACGACTTAAGCTTTTCCTTTGCTCATCACTCTTTCCTCTCTTGTGTACTCCCATTATCCAGCTCTGAGATTACTGGTGGCTTTATTTTCATTCTTTCATGGATTGTGGGCATCGTCGGCTGGGCCAGCATTTATTGACCATTCCTAATTAACCTTAAACTAAGTGTCCGTGGGTCTGGAGTCACATTAAGGTCAGACCAAGGGTGACAGGTTTTCTTCCCTACGACACAATCGTGAACCAGATGCGTTTTTGAAACAACTGACAATGGTTTCACGGTCACCTTTCAATTCCAGATTTTTATTGAATTCAAATTTCATAATCTGCCATGGTGGGATTTAAACCCAGTCCCCAGAACTCTCCCTGCCCTGGCTCTCTGGATTATTAGTCCAGTGACAATACCAGTACACCAAAAATATTTTTTTCTGACTCTAATCGCAATTCATTTCACTCATTGTGATTTTTTCAGATCAACTGAAGCAAATGAGAGTGTTTAACCACCTGCATCCTGGTGTGATCAGCCACCTCCAGCTGCTGCTCCTCCATCGCCACCTGTGAAGGCCTTACGCATATAGACACCAGAATAAATACATTCTCTACACTCTTCAATAACTGATAACCGAATAGGGGCCTGCAGCAAGGCTAACAACTAGAGAGAAAATGATGGAAAATCTCAGCAGGTCGAGCAGCATCTGTCGGGAGAGACAAGAGCTATCGTTTCGAGCTTTGACAAAGAGTCATCGGACTCGAAACATTAGCTCTTTACTCTCCCTAATGATGCTGCCAGACCTGCTGAGATTTTCCAGCATTTTCTCTTTGGTTTCAGATTCCAACATCCACAGTAATTTTCTTTTATTTTAATAACTAATACTAGGATGTGTAACTGTGGGTGGCCTATGGAAAAGGACTGAGATCCAATCAGCCTGGCATTTCAGATGGACCGATCCGTGCATATGCCTTCTTAACATATCAACTTGGATACAATTATACCACCCATTGCACTGGCTTTCTTAGAAACTTACTCTAAAATCCAATTATCCTTTGGAAAATAATATTCTGTCTGACTTTTCCCTGGTTATTCTTAACATATGAGCCTATATTTGACTATTTCATTATCAATGTACATCCTGCTATTGAAATGATTATGACTGGATTCTCTACATGCAATACCACTAACAGTTTCACAAGCAATTAGCAGATAGGTTGGATAGCCTATAGATTAAAAAACTAAATATTAAAAATTATAAGGCCACAAAGTAGCTCACAGTGAGTAGTTACGAATAGTGGGCAGCGCGGTAGCACAGTGGTTAACACTGTTGCTTCGCAGCTGCAGCGTCCCAGGTTCGATTCCCGGCTTGGGTCACTATCTGTGCGGAGTCTGCACGTTCTCCCTGTGTCTGCCTAGGTTTCCTTCCAGACACCAAACATGTGCAGGAGAAGTGAATTGGCCATGCTCAATTGCCGTTAGTGTTCAAAAAAACATTTAGGTGAGGTTACTGGGTTATGGGGATAAGGTGGAGGTGTGGGCCTAAGTAGGCTGTTCTTTCCAAGGGCAGGTGCAGACTCGATGGGCTGAATGGCCTCCTTCTGCACTGTAAATTTGATGATCTATGAACTTAGTTTATTTACAATAACTATTATATACAGCACATGGTAGATCCCAAGTGGGTCTCTCCCTAACCGGTGCCTAACTGGCCGGTTTACATACAGTACATTGCTTAGTGGTGCTCGCCCCTAAACAAGGGGCTCGTATTCTGCAAGGGCCACAGGGAAGTTAATTGTTCCCACCCCAGAGGCTACTTGCAGTTACAAAACATTGAAGTTTGATATTCAGCATTATAATAATTTTTATTAGTGTCACAAGTAGGCTTACATTGAAAATCGCTTATAATCACAAGTAGGCTTCAAATGAAGTTACTGTGAAAAGCCCCTAGTTGCCACATTCCTGCGCCTGTTCAGGGAGGCTGGTACGGGAATTGAACCATGCTGCGGGCCTGCCTTGGTTTGCTTTAAAAGCCAGCTCTTTAGCCCTGTGCTAAACCAGCCCCTTAACACAGCAATGAAGTTACTGTGAAAACCCCTAGTCTCCACACTACGGTGCCCGTTCGGGTACACTGAGGGAGTATTCAGAATGTCCAATTCACCTAACAAGTATGTCTTTCGGGACTTAAGAGGCGGGATTCTCCCTTTGGGGGACTAAGTCGCCACACCCGCCGGAAAATGGGCAAGAATCACTCCGGACTTTTTCCTCGAAAGTCCGGGGTGATTCCCCATTCCCCAGGGGGCTAGCAGGCCTCCGGAGTGCGCCCCACAGCTCTGGTTGCCGGTGGGGCCCTGCTGGACAGACCGCGTAGCTACTCATGCGCACAGCAGCCACAAGCGGGCGCCGCCAACATGGCAGAGCCACACTCTGGGCCCGCGCAGAGGAAAATAAGTTGCTCCCGGATCGCGAAAGCCTGCCAATCGGTGGCCCCCGATTGCGGGCTTGCCTATCGTCGAGGCCCCCCCATCGGTGCCCGAACCCCAGGCCCCCCCCATCCATAACACCCCCATCAGCCACGACTCCAAGTTCCCACTGGGTAGAACAACATTAAAACCACTCGGCCCGTTGTGCGTGGAGAATCGCCGGGGGGGGGCCTTTTCCAAAGGCACCGGACCGGCGCCGCCTTGAACATGCGCGTGCAAATGGCGGCGATTCTCCGGTCACCGGAGAATCACGTGCCGGTGTGGGGTCCTACTTTGATAATTCTCCGTCCTCGCGCCGTGCGCGATTTCGCCGCACAGGGTCGGAGAATCCCGCCCAAGATTTTTTTTAAACAATGTGATCGGGAGCACCAAAATCCCTTGATTAGATTCAATACCATAATTCACTTTCATGGATCCATTATTCAATAAATGGATATGAATACCTCAACGCACTTTGTTAGATTCCATTCTGGACATCACCTGCAACTCTTTTGGTTATATTCCATTCTGGACATTTCCTCCCACCATCTGATTTCCATAGTGTTGTCTCTTGTCACATGGACAACATCCTGCTGACTTTGAGCAGAGTCATTCTTTGAGCGCAATATTCTGGCCCAGGGGTTAATGTCTCCAGAGCTTCGGCATTCAGGCTGAATGATCACTACCCACTTTGACACAAAATCTTAATTTCTATCCTGTTCCTCTCTGTACCTCACTCCTGTTCCTCTCTGTAACTCACTCCTGTTCCTCTCTGTAACTCACTCCCGTTTCTCTCTGTAACTCACTCCTGTTCCTCTCTGTACCTCACTCCCATTTCTCTCTGCAACTCACTCCTCTTCCTGTCTGTCACTCACTCCCGGTCCTCCCCATACCTCACTCACGGTCCTCCCCATACCTCACTCCTGTTCTCTCTGTAAGTCATTCCTGGTCCTCTTCGTTAGTCACGTCTTTCCCTTTATGTAACTTACTCCTGTGTCACTGTTACATTCTGGTATTTGATTAATTGTTGATTGACATTGTTGCTAGTCTCTGAATGATTTGGTGAATTAAAAATATTATTTACTCTCCTCCTTTTTCACATTTTCTCCCAAATTTACACCCAACAATAAACAATAATCACTAACGAATGTAATGTCAATCCCCACATCAATAACAACGATCCCATCCTCCCATCAAACCCCAGACATTAGCCGACATGTTAATATAAACAAATGACAAAGAGGAATCAGGAATCACCCATAGTCACCATTAACACACAGTCCCCATCCCCCAACCCTCCCAGCACCCCCCCCAATATTCGACGTGATCCAATTCTCGAAAGTGCACAATGAATAACGCCCATGAATTGTAGAACCCCTCCATCCTTCCCCTCAGTTCAAATTTGACCTTTTCAAGAGTCAAGAATTCCAGCGCATCCCCCCACCACACCAGGGCACATGGTGGAGAGGTTATATCTACCCTAACAGGATCCGCCTTCGGGTGATCAACAAGGCGAAGGCTACAACATCTGCCTCTGCGTCGCCCTCCAGCCCCGGTTGGTTCAACACCCCAAATATGGCCTCCCAAGGGCCGGGGTCGTTTCACGTGCACGTAAAAACCTCCTTCCACTAAACCATATGAATGTGGTATACGCACCCCCCCCCCCCCCCCCCCCCCCCCCCCCCCGGCGACATTCACACACATCTTCTACCCCGTCAAAGATCCGGCTCATCTTTGCCCTTATAAGGTGCACTCTATACACTACCTTCAGCTGTATCAGTCCCAACCTCGCACACGAGGTGGAGGCATTCACCCTCCGGAGCACCTCACACCAGAACCCCTCCTCCATATCCTCTCCCAACTCTTCCTCCCACTGTGCCTTGATGATTTAGGAGTTAATAGAATAATAATAATTGATAGTTCATAAGATGGAGTTTGAATATTTTTATGTCACTGTTTTCTTGTAGCTTCTCCAGCCCCTAAGAGGTCCAGTTCCCCCATGACTAAGAAAGCCAATATAAACGTGGTCTCTGTTAACCTGGGAAAGTTGGTAGACATCAATGATGGTAAGTCCACTGACAGGCTCATTTTTCTTTTGCATATAAACGCGAAGGGACTCCAGATGTTCATTACAAGCATGCCTAATCCTTTGATGTATCAATATGCTGTGCAAAGGGGTGATGGAACACAGGCTTAGGGGCAATTTTCCCCAATGTTGCTTTCTATTTTAAGTTTCCCACATATGGGGCGCGATTCTCCGCTGCCCACGACGGGTCGGAGAATAGCGGGAGGGCCTTCCCGATAATTTTCACGGCCTCCCGCTATTCTCCCCCCCCCCTGCGGCCGCCCCCCGACACGAATCGCTGCTCGCCGTTTTTTACGGCGAACAGCGATTCTCCGCAGGCCGATGGGCCGAATACTGCGGAGTTTACGGCCGTTTTCACGGCCGCGATCACACCTGCTTTCAGCGTTTGTGAAAACGGCCGCAAAGTGCCGTCCCGGACAACCATGGCACCGATTGGCACGGCTGCACCATGGCCGTGCCAAGAGTGACATGGGCCTGCGATCAGTGGGCACCGATCGCGGGCAGCGGGTCCGATACCCGCGCACTATTTGTTCTTCCGCCGCCCCGCAGGATCAGTCCGCGGGGCGGCTGAGGGGCATGACGGCCCGCGCATGCGCGGGTTTGACGCGTCTGCGTGATTACATCATCTGCGCATGCGTGGGTTGGAGCCGTCCAACCCGCGCATGCGTGGCTGACGTCATCGTGCGCATCAGCTGGCGTGACGCTTGACGTGCGGACTTAGCGATGGTCGCTAAGCCCGCGATGCCGTGCTTCACGGGGCCCCGCTGCTAGCCCCGCCCGGGGGGGGAGAATCGGGTCCCAGGAGGGGGCGCGGAGGCTGCCGTGAAACACGGCCAGTTTCACGGCAGCCTTTACGACTCGCCGCATTTGCGGAGAATCGCGCCCATGGTGTCAAATAATTGCCTCCTTTCTTTCTGTTGCTATAAAGCACTACGTCACATATACAGAAAATAATCTTGTATTTAAATTACACCTTGACATATCTCACAGAAACATCATAAAACCTTTCAGGTATAATCAATTACTTTGAAGTGTAGTGACTGTTGTTAGGCCAATATTTGTTCTCATACATGCTCCTGTTTTTCTTTTCAGCTGACAATCAGCATTTAACCCATACATGTTCTTGGTAGTATTTCATGAGTAAACCCATTTTATTTTACCCGATTAGACCAAATCAACCAATTTGGTCAGTTGCAAGGCAGGACAGAAGAGCATTGGAACCAATCCAGATCAGTTGCTGTAGTCTGAGCCAGTGAGTGGAATTGAAGGCTGTTAGAGGCAATTAACAATTAACTTTAACTTTTTCTTTCTGCTTCGTTACAGAGCGAGCCCAGACTGTGAAAGCCATCTACTGCCAGAATTGTTCAGCAGCTTTGTCCAGCATTAGCCGGATTCACCAGAAATATGCAGACATAGTGAGTTCCGTATCTGTACTATAATGCTGAATGTTGGAGAGTCCAGATCCTTCATAAAAATATCATTGCTATAATTCAAGAAAACCTGATAGATAAGAGACCCAATTTTCTAAGTACAACTGTATTTTCCCATTTGACACGGTTGGATTCGCCATGTTGCGTGATTACTGAGGATTACTGCATAAGTGAACTCGCAATGGCAAGCCTTGTAACACTTGCAATTGGGCAGGAAGTTATTTTATTTTGTGCTATGATCCTGAATCCCACCAAATGAAGAAATTTGCCAACCAGGATTTCACTTTTTGTAACTTTTACATCAACACAAATCAGAATCAACATAAATCAAAGCTTTTCAAGGACAATTAGGGATGAGCAATGAATGCTGGCCTTGCAAGTGAAACCCACATCCCTTGAATGAATAAAAAAAAACATGAATCAGAAGGAAAATGTTACTTCAAACTAAAAATGTAAATTTCATTTTAAATAGTCGATCTAACAAAAGTACGCCTCACACAACAGCAAACGCCCACATCGCTCCCAGCACACAAGTGGTACTAAATGCAGTTCAAAAGTTCTCTAACTCGCCATCCAGTATGAAAGATTGCTCACTTGTCCATTCAATCGATTCACACTCACGTTGCACTCACCAGCAGTCATACTTTACAGGAGAGCCCCGAATGTGGTTAACACCAACAAGGCATACATCCTCTCTCATTCCATTGCATTAGTCCTGATGGCATCATTCTCCAGTGTTCCTTTTCAACGAAACAACAATATCCAGTTCACAGTTTGGTCCTCTGATACAACTTCCCGTCTCTTTCGCATGCCTGAGCTATTCACAACATTTTTAGGGTTCAGCACCATTTAGCTCACTTGTACATCACTTCCCCAAAAGCTTCTGGAACTTTCTTCTTACTCCCAAATGGAAAACTGAACTTTTTGTAAAGAACCTTTCTGGCCTCTCCTCACACATTCTGTTTTCCTCTTTCTGTCTCTTCTGCTTTCTCTTTGTGTCTGCATTTGTGTTCTGATCGCCTTCTGCCTCCAACTCTCCTTTGCCTCTGGCCATATGGCCTTCATAAATTAACTTTCTTCCTGTAGGTACTGCTTCCACATCAAGGGTTGTCAAGTCAGGTGGACCAGTATTCCTTCTTATCCAAGAAAATTATCATTGATTCCGTTACAATTTATTCATAGAACATAGAACAGTACAGCACAGAACAGGCCCTTCGGCCCTCGATGTTGTGCCGAGCCATGATCACCCTACTCAAACCCACGTATCCACTCCATACCCGTAACCCAACAACCCCCCCCCCCCCCTTAACCTTACTTTTTAGGACACTACGGGCAATTTAGCATGGCCAATCCACCTAACCCGCACATCTTTGGACTGTGGGACGAAACCGGAGCACCCGGAGGGGAGGACACACACGGGGAGGACATGCAGACTCCACACAGACAGTGACCCAGCCGGGAATCGAACCTGGGACACTGGAGCTGTGAAGCATTTATGCTAACCACCATGCTACCGTGCTCCCCGAAAGTTGGGGAGCTTTTAAAACAATTATAGATTCCCAGACATTTTAAAGAATTACAAATTGCTATTACTGCTACTGCTTCCAGGTCAAAGGCCATCCCATTTGACAAAGTAAAATATAAAATGTTACTTGTAATGACCTTGACAAAACATGTTTCATAGCTAAGCTTAAAGGAGATGCCCATTTTAAAGTATTGCCCTTTCAATCATACTCCAGGATGGGGTCACCCATAGTCTAACTTGATGCTGTGAGTTATCTCTGTAATTGTTTATTCAAGCTATCTTTTTATAAAATGCTGAACCCCAGGTCTCTTTTCTTCCTCATCCAGATATGGCCTTGCGAATTCTGTAAGACGCACAATGTGGTGACCCGATCCTTCAGCACAATACCCAACAGTCAAGATGTCATGTACGTCTCAGGGTCTCTCAATGAAGATTACATGAATGTGGATGACTCTTTGGTTGTCTTCTGTGTAGACATCTCTGGAAGCATGTGTGCAACCAATGAGGTAAGGAGGAGTCCTGGGGCCTGCCCAAGAATTATGAGGGGAACGTCAGAATCTAGAACAGCATCTCCCACCACACGCCAAGTGTCCACTGTCACCAATGTATGTAGATAACTCTTCATCAGGGCAGTTTCTTTATTTACAATTCTTACTCTAACACCAAACATGCTATTAAACTTATAACATTATAAGTACAGTAATAAAACTACTCAAAATTCAGGAAAAGCCTTCGAATTTCAATACCCCACTGAATTAACAATATTCCATAAAATATAATTGTGACCAACCTTAGCTGTACATCCCATTGTGGTGGTATGATTTGCATAGCTGTCTGCCATTGGTGCAGAACACCGGCTTACCATTGGCCCTGGTCGGTCATGTGCCTCTCGACCGATTGGTTGAGACCAGTTATGTGACGGCTCTCCGATTGGTCAAGAGGCTGAGTTAACCACGCCTCCATACCGAGGTATAAATAGTTGGAACGCCCGGCGGTCGTCCATTTTATTGTAGTCAACCGCAGGGCTAAGTTCTAGCTTATTAAAGCCTAACTTTTGTATAGCAACTCGTCTCTCGTGCAATTGATGGCTCATCACCCATTTCTCTATTAATAAAATAGAAAATACTGGAAACACTCAACAGGTCTGGCAGCAATTATGCCGAGAGTTCTGAAGGAGTCATTTTGTACTTGAAACGTTAACTCCTGCTTCTTTATCCACACATGCTGCCAGACCTGGGGCGGCATTCTCCCCTACCTGGCGTGACGGAGGGTGCCGGCGTAGGGGAGTAGCGCCAACCACTCAGGGGTTGGGCCTCCCCAAAGGTGGGGAATTCTCCCCACCTTTGGGGGCCAGCCCCGCGCCGGAGCGGTTTGCACCAGAAGACTGGCGTAAAAAACCGGCGCCCCTGGCAGCGGGGCTGGCCGAAAGGCTTTCGCCGGTCCGCGCATGCGCCGGCAGTGACATCAACGGCAGCTGGCCGCTGACGTCACTGCCGGCGCATGCGCGATGTGGGGTTCTCTTCCGCTTCCGCCATGGCGGAGGCCGTGGCGGCCGTGGAGGAAAATAGTGCAGCCAGGGCACTGGCCCGGAGTCTGAGCGGGGGGCCCCGATCGCGGGTCAGGCCACCGTGGGGGCACCACCCGGGGTTCGATCGCCCCCCGCCCCCCAGGACCCCGGGGGCCCGCTCACGCCGCTGATCCCGCCGTTCCAGAGGTGGTTCAAACCTCGGCGGTGGGAGAGGCCTCCCAGCGGCGGGACTTCGGCCCATCCGGGCCGGAGAATCACCGCAGGGGCCTCTCCGATCGGAGTGGCGAGATTCCGCCGCCGCCACTTCCCGGGTGGCGGAGAATCTCTGCCACGGCGGGGGCGGGATTTTAGGCGCCCCCAGGCGATTCTCCGACCCTGCTGGGGGTCGGAGAATTTCACCCCTGGTTAGTATTTGCAGCATTTTCTGTTTTATTTCAGATTTCTAATACTGTTACGACCAGCCCCAAGTGAGGTTCCCCAAGAGTTGTTGTTCCGTGCGAGACCCTCTGTCCAGTTGGGATACCCCCAAATTGTTACAAACCTGGCCGGGTGAGGGGGAATGACTGGCTCTGTGTATTTATTCAACCCAGCCTCTGATGGTAGCGACAAGGTTTAAGCTACCAAGGTTCCCTTTCCCTTGGAAACCTTTTCCAAACCCGATAGTTACGTTTAAAATGGAGCCAATTTAACCTTGCTTTTTTGTGTTAAGAGAAAAGTTGATCAACTACTAAAAAGGTGAGGAGAAATGGTAAAACACACGCATTTTGATTAGAAATAAGAATTGAGTCCAGGAGTAAGTAAATATAAATAAAAATGTACACACAACAGTTCTTGAGTTGCCACAAGTAGGTGCTGAAGGGTTGCGGCTCTGACAAATTGATTCCAGTATAGTTGGCATCTGCAGGTAAATAGTTGATTCGTCAATTCCAGTTTCCTCAGGTTTGGCAGAGAAATTCTAGTTCCTTTTTCAGCTGCGATCCTTTTGCTGCTTGGGCTGACTTCTCCAGTCAGAGAGTGAGTTTTGAGATATTCCTGCTAAATATGGCTTTTTTTTTCAGTGGCACTGCTTCTGTTACTGTGCCACCCACCTTCAGTGTAGAAAGCTTCCAGCTGCTCATTCTCATAGACAGACCAACAGATAGGAGACGGGAAAGCACTGGGCAGCTCTCTCAGCTAGTTTCTTAACTCCTTCTTAGTATACCCCAACTGGAAAACCAGTCGAGGCTATTACACCCTTAGATGAGATAGCCATTATGTTCCTTTGCCTTTACCAGTGATGGTTGTCAGTTATTGGAGGCTTTTAGAAGTACCTTGTCTGGTAACAGGGAGGGTTCCATTGTCCCTGAGAGAAACACTCTACAGCCATTGCTGTCAGCGTCTCACTATCCATTCTCAGCCATCTTCAGCGTTTGTGTCCATTTTGAAATATAAAACTTGGGCATTTTTTAAAGTCCAATATTTCCGTGTAGAATTCCATGCGTTTTTTCTCCACCATCATACTAACACCTGTAGTATTTTGAATTTGATATCCAAAGTTGAACTGATTTACTGGCAGATGGAGGAGTGGACAGGCAGACCTGAAGGAGATACCCGTGGGAGCGGAGAGAGTGTTGAGTTTGAAATGTGGGAATGTTGGAAATGTGATGAATTTGAAAACAAAGTAAGCAGTGATATTATAGGAAAGTTAGAAGTTGATTGGTTGAGAGTAATCTTCCCCTGCTGCAGGAGTAGAGGCTACAAGGGAGAGAGCTGATTGTAGCTAGTGGGTAGGTTGTTTTTCTCAATTTAAAGCTACATTAAGGCGAGTCGTGTTGAAAGCCATGAGTTTGTCGGCAATGTGAGCACTGGGAAACACTCAGCTAAATGCACTCACTTGTTCCCTTTTGGGAGAATCGCATCCATTGTGTTATTTACATAACAGATCCAGAAAACACATCAGAATGTTCATCGTATTTGAGATGTACTGTTCTGAAAATGTATATTTTATTATTTTCATATGGTACTTCAATGATTTCTAATGTATTTTAGTGCATCAAAATGCTGTGATGCTTTGCTTTTGATTATTAAGATGCAGCACCGTGGTCATCTTGGGGCCATTAGGATTGTTCACAACAAATCCAGAACCCATGTCTAAACTAACTCAGGATCATCCATTCTGCTTTATAGATTGAGGTTGTTGATGAAGGTTCCAGAACAGTTCATATATCAAGACTGCAGGTAACTATTTGCTTTGATGTTTCATGGTGGGGATGGGGAGACCCAATTCAAAATAAACTGAATGTTGGGGAAGGTGAAATCCTGGCGCTCTGTAAGACCCTCAAAAGTATGGGTCTTAAATAATCAAGTCAAAGGCCTTGTATGTGAATAAGTAGTTTAACTTCTTATTCCTTAGCAGCTGTTGTCTCTTATTTTCAATATTATTTGACATCAAAATATAATTAAGTTATCAGACGCCGTAGCACACCATGTGGAGATGCCTCCATTTTATGCTCTGGACTAATGAGACCATAACAGAACATTCTAACTCCTCCTCACCCACTTTCTCAAGAGGAAGGTGTGTCATATTGGTCAAGGAAAAAGTCACTGAATAGAGATCTGGCTGGGAGAGTACACCGAGAAGATGCCATAGGTTTTCTCCTGCTCCACTCAGTTTGGTTTTTTCAGAGAACAACATTTGATGCAAATGGGGCTCGAATTTGCTTTGCAAACCCAATTGTGGATGGCATGTTTGTGCAAACGTATATCTGCATCCTCAGACGGATGTGAAGAAGAGGAGAATAAATAACAAAATAGGGGACAGGAAATGAAAATGAAATTTAGGAAACAAGTCACTTTTATTTCATTCCAGCAAAACATGCCTGGGCAGCACAGTGGTTAGCACAGTTGCTTCACAGCTCCAGGGCCCCAGGTTCAATTCCCGGCTTGGGTCACTGTCTGTGCAGAGACTGCACGTTCTCCCTGTGTCTGCGTGGGTTTCCTCCGGGTGCTCTGGTTTCCTCCCACAGTCCAAAGATGTGCAGGTTAGGTGGATTGGCCATGATAAGTTGCCATTAGTGTCCAAAAAGGGTAGGTGGGGTTGTTGGGTTATGGGGATAGGGTAGAGGTGTGGCCTTAAGTGGGGTGCTCTTTCTAAGGGTCGGTGCAGACTCGATGGGTCGAATGGACTCCTTCTGCACTGTAAGTTCTATGATTCTATGATTCATATTCAATCTTCTGTAAAACCTGAAATCGATTTTAATTATTATTAAGAACTTAAAATTCAGTTTCTTGCTAAGCTGGATGAATTTGAGTGTTTGCCGATTTTGCATTCTTCATTTTTCTTATTTGAATGAAGATGTTTCTGAAAATGTTTGCTGAGCTTTCCCTTTGAATTGACACCACTGTTCAAGAGGGTCCCACCTGAAGGGCCCCTTTTAAACTGCAAAGTTCGTCATCAATGTCGCTTTATTAAGTCTCTGGGAATGTTTTCCCGACCTTCCCACTGATGGGATCTTCCAGCTCCAACAAAGGTAACTCCCTGCGACAGGACGGGTGAGCCGTGTAAAATGCCAGAGACATCGGCAGGACCAGAAGATGCCGGCAGCCAACGGTGAGCTGTCTCCGCCACCCGAAAATCCCACCGTCTAACTCTTTAAAGAGCGAGTTTTATAATCCCTATCTCTTTAAAACATCTGATCCCTTTAATGAGGTGTGACTCTTAAATTCCACTCAGGCTGTCCTGATCCCCTGCTGGAATTTCAGTGGGAACTGATAGATCACACCAAGGGAGATGGCATAACAGCTTATTTTTAAACCTTGTATTCCAGTTCTCTGGAAATACCAGGTTGTATCCATCAAAAACCTCCACCTTGCTAAACTTTCCCAAATCCGCATTTCCCAGTGTGTTCTCTACAACTATTCTTGGATTTGCAGGTGTGATTGACCCCTTTAATACAGGAGCCAAAACAGAAAAACTATTTTTTGCAAAATTGCTGAGGAGCAGGACGACAGGTGGGCTGAGACCACTGACAGCCAGGAAGCTGAAAAGTCTCGGGAATGCCAGCCTACTGCAGATCCCATCCCCGGAGTAGGAGAACTCTGGGGATCTTGGAATACCTCTGCAGTCACAAGCAAGCCTTGAGACAGTCACAGCCACAGAGAAACTGATAGAGGAGGCTTGGGCCTATTATCCGGGCCCAGGCCTCTTTCCCTGTATTTTCTACTGTACAAACTCAGACACACAGAAATTTGGAAGCTAGGTTCTCATCATCAGGAACTATTTGAAAAAAAGATGGTAATGTGGAGGCTAAGTGCAAGTTTTGCCCCACTAATTATCATACTTTAGCTGCACTGACAACATAATATTTCTTCTGACTGTTTTGCAAACTGCAGATGTCTCAGACTGCAGAAATAAACTATTCTGCCACAACTAGGGGATTTCTTGCATTTCTCAAGGGCCAAAATGTCATTTTAATTACAGATAGAACTGTAAGGAGTTTTCTGGTTTCGGTTTTAATCAAAATGACTTTCCCGATAGCTTGTGAAAAGGTGCACTTTGCGTTGTGATCCTGAGTTTAACCCCTTTTGTCCAATGTATTGTCTGATCTCAGTCAATTGGATCTGAATCAATATGGGTAACTGCTGTTATTTCTAACCAAAAGTGCATGAGTGTATTTTTATATTTGACACAATAAGGCACACCAATAGAACAAATAGAAAGCATCCTATCGGGCTGCATCACAGCCTGGTGTGGCAACTGCTCGGCCCAAGAACACAAGAAACTTCAGAGAGTCATGATCACAGCCCAGTCCATCACGCAAACCTGCGTCCGATCCATTGACTATCTACACCTCCCGCTGCCTGGGGAAAGCGGGCAGCATAATCACAGACCCCTCCCACTCGGCTAACTCATTCTTCCAACTTCTTCCATCGGGCAGGAGATGCAAAAGCCTGCAAAATGCATGATCAGACTCAAAAACAGCTTCTTCCCCAATGTTACCAGACTCCTAAACAATCCTCTTATGGACTGACCTGATTATGCTTCACCTGATGCCAGTGAAATGTATTTACATTGTGTACCTTGTGTTGCCCTATTACGTATTTTCTTTTTATTTTCTTTTAGAACATAGAACATTACAGCGCAGTACAGGCCCTTCGGCCCTCGATGTTGCGCCGTCCTGTGAAACCCCTCTAAAGTCCCTCTACACTATTCCCTTATCGCCCATATGCCTATCTAATGACCATTTGAATGCGTTTAGTGTTGGCAAGTCCACTACTGTTGCAGGCAGGGCATTCCACGCCCTTACTACTCTCTGAGTAAAGAACCTACCTCTGACATCTGTCCTATATCTATCTCCCCTCAATTTAAAGCTATGTCCCCTCGTGCTGGACATCACCATCCGAGGAAAAGGACTCTCAATGTCCACCCTATCTAATCCTTTGATCATCTTGTATGCCTCAATTAAGTCACCTCTTAATCTTCTTCTCTCTAACGAAAACAGCCTCAAGTCCTTCAGCCTTTCCTCATAAGATCTTCCCTCCATACCAGGCAACATCCTTGTAAATCTCCTCTGTACTCTTTCCAATGCTTCCACATCCTTCCTATAATGCGGCGACCAGAACTGCACGCAATACTCCAAATGCGTCCAGACCAGAGTTTTGTACAACTGCAACATGACCTCATGGCTCCAGAACTCAATTCCTCTACCAATCAAAGCTAACACACACACCGTACGCCTTCTTAACAACCCTCTCAACCTGGGTGGCAACTTTCAGGGATCTATGGGCATGGACACCGAGATCTCTCTGCTCGCCCACACTACCAAGAATCTTACCATTAGCCCAGTACTCTGTCTTCCTGTTATTCCTTCCAAAATGAATCACCTCACACTTTTCTGCATTAAACTTCATTTGCCACCTGTCAGCCCAGCTTTGCAGCTTATCTATGTCCCTCTGTAACTTGTAACATCCTTCTGCACTGTCCACAACTCCATGGGCTCGATTCTCCACCCCCATGTCGGGTGGGAGAATAGCGGGAGGGCCTCCCGACATTTTCACGCCCTCCCGCTATTCTCCCACCCCCCCCCCCCCCCCCCCCACGCCACGAATCGCCTCTCGCCGTTTTTTACGGCGAGCGGCGATTCTCCGAGTCCGATGGGCCGAGCAGCTGGGCCTTCACGCCCGTTTCACCATGGCAGCAAACACACCTGCTCGCTGCCATCGTGAAACGGGTGCCAGGTGCCCATTTGGGGCATCTAGAGGCCCGATTGGCACGGGAGCACCACGACTGTGCTCGGGAGGGAACAGGCCCGCAATCGGTGCCCACCGATCATCGGGCCAGCGTCCAAAACAGACGCACTCTTTCCCCTCCGCCGCCCGGCAAGATCAAGCCGCCACGTCTTGCCGGGCGGCTGAGGAGAAAGACGGCAACTGCGCATGCGCGGCTGACGTCATCGGCTGCATCAGCCGCCGTGACGCTTGACGTGCGGCCTTGACGACCATTGTCAAGGCCGCGCCTCCGTGACGCACGGGGCCGCGCTCCTAGCCCTGCCCGGGGGGGATAATTGGCCCCGGAAGTGGCCGTGAAGGCTGCCATGGGTCACGGCCTGTCCCACGGCAGCCTTTACGATTCTCCGCATTTGCTTGTTTGGTCACCTTCTCGAAGAACTCAATGAGGTTTGTGAGGCACTAAATGATCTGTTTGAGCTGCTCGCAGAAAAATACTTTTCACCGTACCTCAGTACACGTGACAATAAACAAATCCAATCTAATATCCCATGATCAAAAATCTAATTGGCATTCTCTGTCCAAACTTGGGCTGCTAGCATCACTTAATCCCCGTGACACGATCCCTGGTTCTGTAAACTTCTTTTTTCAAATTTTCCCAATACCACCCTTTAGATAGCTTTTGGTATCAAAGATTCACAGGCACGATAGCTGGGTCCTGACTTCAGTTGGGTCTTTGCGTAGAAACCAGGCAGGGGAGGAAGGAGAACAGAATCTGTCCACTTTCTTTGTTGTTGAAGGTAGATTTGGGTTCACTATTTGGTCAGTGTATAGGCCCCACGACAATGACTATTCAGCTCAGCAAGCCCCTGAGGGTAATGTTAGCCGTGTTGGTATAAAACAGACAATATCGTCCATTGTATGCCACACTTGATTCATTTTTCCATTAAAGTCAGTGAAAGGAGATATAGAGAGCTGGAGAATGAACATCACCTGTTTCATAGTGTCACCCAATTCAAATTACCCCCAATTCTTTTGAGACCAGACTCAATCTACCTCATCGTAAATCCGTCTCACCCCCTTAATATCCTGAAGGTTTGTTCTGTATAAACATCCTCGAATTCTTAAAATTAAACAAGAAATACTCAAGAATATTGAGACCCCTCTACTGATTACTTCACCATTCATACCTGGCCTGTTGTCCACTACAGACAACGCTCCCAAGGTTTGAGCATCACAGGGGCCATTGTATAACTTGGGATATTGGATCAACTTATTCTCTATTTTAATTGATACAACAATAGGTGTTCATGTTTTTACAACAATGAGTGACGTTTAGAAATACGCTTATGTGGTCATGTCATCAACTTTGGAATGAAGAATTTTCAGCACTGTAGTGATGGTCTGGGCCTCATTAAAAATAAAGCACGTTTTTGGGGAATAATTCACCCTGCAATATGAAATAAACAGAATGGAGAACTCTCCCAGAGGCAGTTGATATATTTTGTGATGTTCATTATTTCTCATTGCTCCATGCCTTTGATATCGGCGAGCCAATATTTGGTATGGCCTGGTGCAGAAACTGTTGTGCATCATTGGTTGAACTGACCACACGTTTTCTTTGCTACAGAGTGTTCAAGAAGCCATCCTGAGATCTTTGAATCACATGACACAAACCAGTCCGCAAAAGCGAGTCGCCTTGGTTACATTTAATGATGAGGTATAGTGACATTTAGGAAATAATGTGGATGGTACAGTGAACAAGTAAACTGACATGGATTGATGGGTAGGTATATCAGATAGCAGAGTTTTCTGGATGAGAGATATACCAGACTGTCTTTCCAGCCTAATGAACTCCCAGTTTGAAAGTGCCCCCCTTAGCAACCATTACTTGTTAACACTACTTCTTAGAAATAAATAGGCGTAGTTATGGGGTGTACCATTAAATGGAAAATAAATAATACATATCAACTCAGATTTACTTTTCAAGCATTTTCATAGGAGAGTTGAAGTTTTAAGTCAAGGCTGAAATTTGAATACAAAATTGAGATCCTTGGCCTGTGGGATCATTTCATACTGAGGTCTAACTCTAATCTCAAACTTAGTAAATCAACTTGGGATAAATATTTTGTTTTGGGTGCGCTTGGTGAAATGGACATAAATTGCACCCAAAATTGTCTCCATTTTGAAAAGTGTTCTTTTTCATTTCATTTCCTGCACAATCACATGCAAAGCAAACTCTGATTAGCACAATCAGGCAGCGTTTTAAAATGTAATCCTTCCTTGAAAAAATTGCTTTAAAATACTCCCTGACATACAGTATTTAAAAGTGGTAATGTGTACAATTTGATTAATATAGCCAGGTTTAATCACAATTTAAAAAAAATCATAGTATCAATTCACCATCTGTGCATAATTAGATATTAAAATACTGAAAATTACTTTCAGAGAAAAAGAACCATTTGCTTCTTATGTTCAGGTAGTCAGTCTCTTGGTAAATAGAAAAAATCCAAGTACCCTATTTGAAATGTTTTATTTAATGTCCTTGAGTCCGAAAGACCCAGGTTAATTTTTAAAGTGTCCTCAAAACTCTGCTAATGAGGGCAATTAGTGGAAACTTCCAATGGTGATGATTTCATTCTGGGGATGTGGACAGTTTTGTGGGCAACGACGATCGCTGGTGCCATGTATTTTAAACTAACTGAAAAGATGGGGTAACTCTAGTGATGCTGAATGTCACTTGCACTTAAAATTCCACCATCAATTGAGCTGAGCAAACCAGAACAATTGAGGAAAAACTCCAGGTCTTATTAAGTACCTCTTCTTCTCTCCAGGTAACAATCTATGGGGATGGTCTGTGTGAGCCCACAAGGCTGAGTGATTATCAGCTATTGGATTCCGACTATCTAAAGGCAAGAGGGAGCGAGTATCCTGTCCCACGATGCATTGCAGAAAGCCTTCATGCACTAAGTTACCGGGTCCATGGGTAAGTATTGCATTAACTGTTCACTAATTGAACGTTGAGCACAATTGAATGGGCACTCATTCTTTTTCTTATGCAATTGGCTTGTCTAATGTCAAGAGAGCACAGCCCCCTGCCAGGCAGAGTTACTTCGAAATATTCTCCCACAGCCAGGGTTGAAGGAATAGTCAAGGCTTCAAAGGGCCACCTGTGTACATTCTCAGAACGCGGTTCACTAGAAACTAATTTTGTTCAAAAAAATGGAAGCAAGGGAAAACCATGTAGTTTATCCTCACTTTTTTCAAAATTCAATCTCACCCTTCCTCATTTCTTTTTCTGTTATAAGCGCATTTCCCTTTGCCCCCTGTTTAAAAATCAGACAGGGTATAGGGTAGGAAAATACAGTAGGAACTTGTTCATATAAAAGCTGAAAGGAACCTGGAGTAATTTTCCAAGCATAATTGTACAGGAGCAGATGATTAGGAGCATTCATACCTAGTTAGATACTGGGCTAACAGTGTTTGAATACTAGAGCTGGAACTTCGGTGAGCCAATCAGCCTATTCTTGTCTTTGGGCTACCTTTTGTGGTGGACATCCACAGAAGACCCAGGGACAGGCTACAATAGTTTATTTATTATTCAAGCATGGAGGGAACTACCCCAAAGATATTATTGGAGTCGCACATTCCTCTAATACAGCTTTCAGCTCTAACACACGTCTAAAAAAACTCTAATGCAGCAATCACAGGGACAGAAAGCACAACTCTCTCCACCAAGTCACAGATAGAGACTGCTTATTACAGTTAGTCAGTACACAGAACATTGTTTAAATTCTAATCTTGTCTACATATCTTTTAACTAGAGACTGTATGTTCTTCAAACAAGTAAACAACCTTGCTGGCGAGTTCTGCTAATTTCAGGCCCATGAGGTAGAGCATTTGACTAGCTCTTATGGCCTGGCTGATCTAGCTCCTTTTGTCCTGCATCTTTTTGTTTGATCCCAACTTTTTTGCTGAGGTGACTGACTCCTGATGGAAGCCAGCTCTAAATGGACAAGTTACCAAATTAGCAAGTATATCTGAAAGCTGGTTTGATAGTATGGGCCATTCACAGTCAATCCTGGCTTCAGATAATGTACATACACTGCCCAGCAGCAGTCTCTCGGCTGAATGGAAACACGCTCCTCTTTTTTTTCTCTCTTCCTAGACAAATATAGGTCTTGTCCTTGACCAGCTAACTCAACGCAGGCCAGGACAGAGCTGTGCTTTATCTTGATGATCTCCTGTCTTTATTAATCTCTACAGAATGCGAGAACAAGGTGCAACCGCCCTAGGTCCAGCTGCACTTGTCTCAGTGTCAATAGCATCAAAGAAACCAGGGTCAAAGGTGAGTGACATGGCATTTATGATTTAAGTAATTGTGGATCAGAATCAAAACTATAGGAAGGAGCTGGAGTCAGCTTGATGCTTTCAAAGAGTAAACAAGAGCCAAATGGCTTCCTTCTGCACTATCAGAATATGTTATTTTAACTTGTGGGACGAACATTCTGGCCATTCATGTCGGTTCGTATCAGAACCTACCGGTACCACTGATGGCGCATTCCCGCTGTGTGTTTCCCGGCAGCAAATAGTGCATTCAACAGGAAACCCCCTTCACAATGGTGGGGTCTTCTGGTCTACATCTGGCGGGTTGTGTAGAAACTCTCACCCATAATCTCATGAAAAGGCTAGATTTTATAAATTTGTTTAATGCTGGTTTCCATCCAACATTGTTCCCAACCTTGAGCCTGCATCAGGGGCCACCGATCGGCAGGCCATCGCAATCTGGGGGGGGGGGGGGGGGGGGGGGGGGACCGACCTTCCTCTGTGTGGGCCCGCTGTGTGGCTCCGCCATGTTGCCGGTGCTCGTGCCGAGGTGGGACGCTGCAAGCATGCACGGACCTGCTTGCGGCCGTTGTGCGCATGCGCGGGCGCGCGGTCTGGCTGGCAGGGCCCCGCCAGCAGCCAGAGCTGCAGGATGCATGCCGGGGCCCTGCTAGCCCCCTGGAGAACTGGGAAACACTCCGGACCTTCGAGGAAAAAGTCCAGAGTGATTCTCGTCCATTTTCTGGTGTGTGTGTGGACTTAGTCCACAGATGGGAGAATCCTGCCCTAGATTCTCGCCAGAGAAATCGCGTTTCCCGATTTTCCCAGAACCTCGCCGGTTTGGGGGTGAACTTCATTTTAATACATTAAGATGGATTTGAATGTTATTACCGCACCAACCCCTGCCACCAAATGATCCCCCCTCACTAAATATTCATCGTGTCAGCAAGGTTTCCAACTGGTTTGGCCAGGCATGACACGATCGAGGGGATCCCAATGGAGCGCAGAGGTAAGTATAGCCCATGGGGAGGGGGGGTAGAGACACATGTTAGGGCAGTCGCCTAGCACTGCCCTCTGGCAGAGGTTGGCACTGCCAGGTTGGCACCCGAGGTTAAGAGAAGGGAACAGGGCTACATTAGAAGGGGCAGTAGTGGAGCAGGAGATAAAAGATACGATTGGGAGGATACAGTCGGGGAAGGTGGCAGGGCCAGATGGGTTTCTGGTGGAATATTTATCGCTAATGGTGGGGATGTTTGAGGAGGCGATAGGGAAGGGGGTGTTACCACAAATTTTGGGGCAGGCATCGATTTCCCCATTGCTTAAAAGAGATAAAATTCCGATGAAGTGTGGGTCGTATCGGCCTATATCACTTTTAAACGTGGACACAAAGATATTGGCGAAGGTACCGGCAGGTAGGCGAGAGGAATGCCTCCCGAAGATGATAGGTGAAGATCAAATGGGGTTTGTGGGAGGGAGGCAGCTCTTTTCAAACATTAGGAGGGTATTGAATGTGGTTATGACACCGGCGGAGGGGATGGAAAAAGAGTGTTTATGGCTGTGGTGGTATAACTAGGAGTTTTACGGTACCTATCTGCTATTGGCTCAGGTCGGTCATGTGCCTCTCTGCTGATTGGTTGAGGCTAGTCATGTGACTTCCCACCCATTGGCCGAGAGGCAAGTAGTCCCGCCTACGAGGCGGGGTATAAGAACCCGTAGGACCCGGCAGTCGGCCTTTCTCTGTAAGTCGACTGTCGGGCACACAACTAGTTGATTAAAGCCTGATTATATGGAACTTCTTCATGACTCGAGTCCAATTGGACGCGTTTGACTGGGTAGAATAGGAGTACCTGATGGCAGTTCTCGAGTGGTTTGGAGCATGATTTGTGAACTGGGTAAAGCCACTGTATAAGGAGCCAAGGGCGAGTGTCCGCACAAATAACATCAGCTCGGAATACTTTTCTCTCCACCGTGGGACTAGGCAGGGATGTCCTACGTCCCCCCTGCGATTGAGCCATTGGCCATTGCGTTGAGAAGTTTGGGGAATGGAAAGGGATAGTGAAGGGGAGGGGGGGCGGGGAATAGAGCATAGGGTGTCCTTATATGCCAATGACTTGTTATTATACGTGTCGGAACCGAGTGTGTCAATCGGGGAAATACTGGAGCTGCTTCGGGCGTTTGGGTCTTCCTCGGGGTACAAATTAATTCTAGACAAGAGTGAGTATTTTGTGGTGTCTCGGCTGGGGGTGGGGGCAGGAGTGGGGGGGCTGCCATTCCGTATGGCAGGGACTCACTTTAGATACCTGGGAGTGCAGGTTGCTCGGGATTGTGGGGGGAGGGCTCCATAGGTACAACATTTCTAGTTTGGTGGGGAGAGTGAAAGCAGATCTGGCAAGGTGGGATGGCCTCCCTCAGTCTCTGGTGGGCCGGATATAGGCAATTAAAATGAACGTATTGCCGCGATTTCTGTTCATTTTCCAATGCCTGATTTTCCTGCTAAAGGCATTTTGTAAAGAGATTAAAGGGATAATTACCTCGTTTATATGGGGAGGGAAGGTGGTCAGAATTAGAAAGGTGCTACTATAGAGAGGAAGGCAGGCAGGGGGTTTGGGTCTTCCGAACCTGATGTATTACTACTGGCCGACAAATGTGGAGCTGGGTCAGAGGGGATGACTCCCAGTGGATCAAAATGGAGGAGAAGTTTGTGTAGGGCATCGGCATTGAAGGCGCTAGCAACAGCGCCGCTCCCGACAGCCTCGGGGAAATACTCAGGGAGTCCGATAGTAATAGCTTTGTTGAGAATTTGGAGACTATTTCGCCAGCACTTCAGGTTGGGGGCAGGGTCAAGGGAAATGTTGATTCGGAGGAACCATAGATTTGAGCTAAGGATGTGGGATGAAAATTTTTGGAGATGGGAGGAGAAAGGAATTAGGACGCTAAAAGATTTGTTTCTTGAGTGTCCGTTTGCAGGATTGAAGGATCTGGAACGAAGTATGGGCTGGAGCTGGGGAAATATTTAGATATATGCAGGTTGGAGACTTTGCCAAGAAGGAGATACAGAGCTTCCCGGTGGAGGTGGAGCCAGCCTCCACATTGCTGGAGATGTTGACGACAGCGGGGCTGGAGAAGTGGGTAGTGTCGGCGGTTCACGGGGCTATTTTGAAAGAAGAGAAGGCACCGCTGGATGGGATCAAGGCAAAGTGGGAGGAAGAGTTGGGAGAGGGTATGGAGAAGGGATTTTGGTGTGAGGTGCTCCGGAGGGTGAATGCCTTCACATTGTGCATGAGATTGGGGCTGATACAGCTGAAGATGGTATATAGAGCACACCTCACAAGGGCAAGGATGAGCTGATTCTTTGAGGGGGTAGAAGATGTGTGTGAATGTTGCAGGGGGGGACCCGCAAACTACGTTCATATGTTTTGGTCCTGTCCAAAACTGGAGGATTATTGGAAGGAGGTTTTCGGGTAATCTCTAAAGTGGTGCATGTGAAACTGGATCCGGGCCCTCGGGAGGCCATATCTGGGGTGTCGGACCAGCCGCGGTTGGTAACAGGTGCAGAGGTAGATGTTGTGCAGGTGGGAGTCAATCCCTCTGACCCAGCCTTTGCCTCGTTGGTCGCCCGAAGGCGGATCCTGTTGGAATGAGATCAACCTCTCCACCCTGTGCCCTGGAGTGGCGGGGTGACCTGCTGGAATTCCTGACTCTTGAGAAGGTCAAACTTGAACTGAGGGGAAGAATGGAGGGGTTCTACAATTCATGGGTGTTAATCATTATGCACTTTCGAGAATTGGATTACATCAAACATTAGTGGGGGGGGCGGTTAGGAGAGTTGGGAGGACGGGGTCTGTATGTGTTAATGGTGACTATGGGTGATTCCTGATCCCTTTTTGTCATTTGTTTATGTTAACATGTGGGCTAATGTCTGGGATCTAGTGGGAGAATGGGATCATTGTTATTGATATGGGGATTGACATTGCATTCATTACTGATTATTGTTTATTGTTGGTGAGTGTAAATTTGGGAGAAAATGTGAAAAAAGAGAATAAAAATATTTTTTTTAAAACCTAATAAAGGGATCAGGGGTTATGAGGAGAAGGCAGGAAAATAGGGATGAGGGGCATGACCAAATGGCGGAGCAAACCTGATGGGCCGAATGGCTTGCTTCTGCTCCTATATCCCGTGGTCTTTTGGAGGGGCCTAGTGGAAGCTCACACCCATGATTCTTTCACACACTGTGCTCTCGATATTACTTTGCAACCAAGGGCAGCAAAAGACAATGCTTTTCAGCTCTGCTGCCCTCTTAACAACCAGTTCAAATGTGGCAATAGCACTTGACTGTACAAATAGGCCACATGGGAATACCATGTTTCTAGAGGAACCCAAAAATGGCTAAATTTAAAAGAAAAAGCTTGTTCACCTCCTCTTTTGAAGACACTATAGTTCCAAGGGTGCTGGTTACTCTCCGGCACTTTTTCCAAAGTGACTTTGTTTTGTTGTTTGATGGTTATGAAGTGTGGCTGGTTATTCAGCCACAATCTTCAACTTGCCAGATGTTACATTTACCCCTGCCTTCTAATTGGGATTCTTGGTTACCAATATGGAGTAAGAAGAGATAATATGAGACAAATTGCAATGTTTGAAATCAGCTAACCCAGTACAGATTTGGAATCCAGTCATGGGCTACTCAATTGGTATCATGGCCTCAGTACAAAGCTCAGCCTGCCTTTATGCAGCAGGTCATGGGGAGTTAACGCTCCTCATTCACATCATATACTGGCATGCTTTTCAGTCTGCCCTCAAGTGCTATTGCAGGCAATTATGGGAGCTTGGGGACAATCATCTGTGCTATGTCTCCAACAGAAGGCTGGGTTCTCAACAAACATGTTGCTTCTGTAAAGACAGGTCTATAACCACGGTGAATTCTGCTTGCTTTAGGTCATCATCTGCACAGACGGGAGGGCAAACACAGGCCTTGGATACCTGGAGAGTGTGGAGGAAGATGTGTACAAGTGTTCCAGTCAGTTTTACACTAATGTAGGAGAGCAAGCAGCCTTAAGTGGGTAGGTAGTCTTATTTTGCATTCCCCATTTTTAAAAATAGTTATTGTTAATTGTTTTATTTTTAAATTGTGGAATGTAGAATTTATATTTATATGGTGTTTTATCATGTTCAGGAAAAATGTGAAAGCATTTCATAAGCAATGAATAATCTTTATGAAGTAACTGTTATTTAGTAGGTAAATGCATCAACTTTCCGTACTTTTGATCCATCACAAGTAGAATGGCACTCACTTCAGAGTTGTTTAAAAATCATGTAAATATGAATCGTGTCCCTGTGTTACTCTAAGATGCTAGTTTGGATGAGACTAGCTTGCAAAAGTCTGTCCAGGCTTGAATATTCCCATATCTGGGAACGTTTTTCTCTCACACTCCCAGGTAGCTTGTCATCTTATCCTTCACCACCTTTAGCTTCCTTCATCTATAACTTGCCTTCACACGTTTCTGGCCTTCTTCAATTTTCTCTGATTCTTCCTCTTGTGTTTATTCTGTGCTCCAAATGTCCCCTCCTACACAGTCTCCCTTCTCTCTATGCCCTTACTATGTTGAAATGAAGATTGGAATTGTACAGTGTCCTGCTGCATTGGCATCAAACCCATGCAATCCCTGATCTACGTTCGACTTTGTTCCTTCCTAGAATATTTTATAATCTTGGTGTTTCCTAACCACCATTTCTCAAGTTTCATTTGTTTTTTGCCCTGTGTTTCTCAATGTGCATCATGGCTTTAATAAAACTCCATTTCCAAGTATATAATTTTACATTTATTCAATATGCACCAATCCGAGATCCCATTACAAACCTCTATAACTCTAAATGTATACGTCAGCATAATTCCTAGTTGTAAAGTCATGGAAACACAGAAACCTGTTCTGCAGTGTCACTATTTCTGTCCTTGCTCTAGGGTGATTGTATCGGTTCTGACAATAGAAGGCACAGACTGTCGGCTGGCAGAACTTGGCAAACTGGCAGATCAGACAGGAGGAAGGGTAAGAACACAGGGGAAGGAGGGGAAATGATAATGCTGCTAGTTACTTCACTTAAAAATGTAATATGTGTACTGAAAGATATTTAAACAACTCTTCTAGAAATATGTCTAGTAAATTAAGCCACAGCTTTTTAAACTCCCCTATTAGTTCAGTGAGGGAATGCACAATGTGAGGTAGTACAGCACTGAAAGGTAATTGAGGTGAATTAAAAAGTCAATTCAGAGCCTCTTTGACCTTGAATTCCTCAACAGTGCACAGTTTGCTTGCCATGTCTGCACCTCACCAGGGTCACTGAGATAATTGCACTGAGAGGAGAGTTTCTTCAGTGAAACTGATAAGCTGGAAAGGTTCCATCGTGACTTTTGAGAGATTGTTGTTGAAAGCACTTCTCGAGTGCTATTACTGCTTGACAGGTGATTGCCAACTTTTTGGCAAGCACTTCATCTGCCTAACACATCACTCACCTTCAGCTATACCTCTCTGCTGCCAGCCGTCACCTGGAAACAGCTTGTCCAGCTCCAACTTCCACTTCTTCCCAGGGCTAAAGCAGAGACCACACCACCATCAGCAACCCCGGCAGCAGCAGCTGCCTTCTCCTCACCTCAATGCAGAAGGGATGGACATTGAGATTCAGCTGAAAGAAGGCGAGAGCCACCAATACAGGGTGTATAGGCTGAGGATCAGCTCTCTCACCCTGCCTGAGCATCAGTGCCTCACGGAGCTCAAGTGGCAGGCCACTGCTGACATCAGCGGCCTCCTGAAAAACGATTATTGGGGGAGGTGCACATGCATTGCCAGTGGCTGACAAGGTGCTGGAACTGCAGTACCAATATCTCTTCCCCCCCCCCCCCCCCCCCCCCCCCCCCCCCCCCCCCACCCTCCACCCAAATCTCTGCCTCTCGCTATGTTATATGCCATCTTTTCCGCTAATGGCTTGTATGGCTATCAGGAAAGGACATCATTTGTGAAAGGTGACTATGAGGCATGAGTTTAAAGGGGCAATTGAAAAAGGTTGAGTGAATATTAGCTGTACTGATGGGGATGTGAGGTGCCATGCAGAGCACCTCACATGAGCAGAGCTGCAAAATGTGTTGTGCTGAGGCATTCTGTGCAGGCGAACGTTGGCCAAGTCAGAGTCTGAAGCTTGACAGCAGAGAGTGGTAATGCCACTCTCCTTTCTTGTCTCAGATCCTCTTGGTGCATTGTCTCCAGTTTGGGGGGGGGGGCCACACTCCTGCTGCTAACTGTCGCAGCCAATTTCATCTATGCCTTCGTGCTCAGAAATACTTTCTCTTCCTTCCATCCTTGGGAGCGATCACTGCTGCAGTTCCTCAGACCCTGCAGCAGAACTTCCAGGAAAGAGTGAGAGGCCTGGGAGGCCAGCCTTCCCAGATCTCCTCTCCATTGCTTTGCCTGCTGCAGACTCAGAAATCCCAGTGCTGGTGAACCATTGTAACCAATGTCATAATCCCTCTACTTTGTCATCCTTCCTTTGACAAGACAGGATACATTGGCTGGCATGCTCTCCGTGCGTGGCCAGGGAGCTCAGAGGCAGGTTACTATTGCAGTGGTTTCCCCCCGGGATAGGGCCCTGGTAAAGTCCGCTCAATCAAAAACTGCTTTGCAATTCAATTGTCCCACCATTAAGAGCGGATTCCACCCTACGACTGGACATATATCTATTGCACTCATAGTTTTTACTGAACCCTCTCCAGGTGATGTGTTCCCAGCATTATTAGCCAGTGAAGATCCCAGTACTGAGAAACCCTGTCACATGGTCAGTGTTTTTCATCCTACTTAAGAGTTGATTACAGATAACCTCTGACATGTCAGTTTTGTCAACATCCTTTCAAGGATGCTCAACCTTCATGGACATGCATGCACCCATCATAACTAGGCTATTGACTTGAAAACCGGGCTGACAAGCGTTCTTGGATTGATAGTTTCTCAATTTCTGCCAGGCTGTGCTTCATTCTCCTCACTACACAATGAAAACTGGCCGATCAAACATTTGGGATACACCGGAGTTCCAACTGGTGTTGCTATACCTCATGACACAGAAACGGAAGTCTCTTATCTTGCACATGGATGGCCTGCATGGCCAGTACCCCAGGGTCTTCAAGAGAAAATTTACATAATGCCAGGTTTTCTGAAGTCAGACTTTGTCAGAATGCCTGCATCATTGTGCCTTTTGTCGCACAATTTAGTGAAGTGTGAACATGAAATAATTAGTCAATCCCTCACTCAAAACTCCTAAATGATGCAAGGTTGTGGACTCTGTCTTTTACTGGGTTTTGAGGAACAGCACATCTTTGGTACAATGCCAAGATTTTGAAATGTCCATTCAAGTGCACCTAGCCTGAACCTTCCATTTTTACTTTTATCTTTTCCTTGCTGCATTGTCATCTGGTATCATTTCTCATTCCAGGTCAACATTGTTGATCCAATTAATTTACCGAAAGAGATTCAGGCCACTTTGGAGGATGATGTAATTGCGACCGATACCACTGTCACCTTTGTAGTACCTGAACAGATGTGAGTGTACTTCTCTGAGAAATTAGTGTATGTAGTATCAAATGATTGCCCAAGAGTGGACATCTCCCTTGTAATTCATTGAAAGTCATCAGTTGTGCCCTACAGATATAACGTCTTAAATTCAGCAAAATATCTCTCGGCAAATCACAGAAGGGAGCATGGAAAAGAGGAACCTGTCAGGTAAAGGGAGGAGTTGAGGGATATGAAGTTGCAGTTGAAGAGAGATATTTTGAGAAAACATTTGATGATGGTAAGAGATGTGGCAAAACAGGCAGAAGATGGAGGTTCACAATGAGTTTCAAACGCTATGTGAGTAATGGTTGAACCTTCCACATTGGGTGCAGTGACCCACAAATGAGGTCATATTTCCAATACTTAGGGTGACAACCTTTCACCTTCAACATCATACTGGCATCTACCAGGTGAGGTCCTAACAGCAATAGGAACATTCGCTTATGTCAGTCTGTGCAAGCAAGGCCACTGTGAATGACTTTACCTTTATCATTGAAGAAATTATCCCTTTTGCTTGACACTTAAAATATGTAATGTTGAGATCATAAAATCAAATTACTGCTGGAAATGCTCAGCAGGTCAGGAAGCATCTGTGGAGCGAGGGGTTAAAGTCTGGAATGCGTTGCATGTGAGTGTGGTGGAGGCAGGTTCGATCAAAGCATTTAAAAGGGAAATTAGACTGTTATCTGAACAGGAAGAATGTGTCGGATTACAGGGAGAAGGCGGGGAATGGCATCAGGCGAATTGCTTATTCAGAGAGCCCATGCAGACACAACAGGCCTCATGGCAGCCTTCTGCACTATAACAACTCTGTGAACATTGGCATCCAGATTTTAAATCTGTCCAGGCCTAAGATCCGGAATTTCCGTTCTAAACTTCTCCACCTTTCCACCTCATTTTCTTTCTTGAAAATATTCCTGAAGGTCCATCTCTCTGACCAAGGATTTGGTCACCTGCACTTTTGTGCCTCAGAGTAATTTTTCTTCTGTCCGATGACATTCCTGCGAAACACCTCGGGATGTTTTGTTCTGTTAAGCAAGCCAAATAAAAGGCAAGTTTTTGTTTTCATTCACTCTACCAGCAAGAGGAAAAAAAAACTATTTTCTTTTGCCTCCTTATCCTTAGGTACTTTGAATACGAGGAACAAGCAGCGAATAAGTTTGTGAAACGGGTTGGTAATGTGACCAAAGATACGGAGCTGACATTTGAATTTGGAATAAAGGAATCTCACATTCAAAGTAAGTGGCAGAAAGAATTGCCAACTGCACTGCACCTCAGTTTTACTAATGTGATTATTTTTCCAAAATGGGAGTTGCAAAACATTGCACAGGGTGCTCGAGATAACTACAGTGTTTGAAACCTTCCATCTGACCCTCACCAAAGGCCAAGCATTGGGATTTGAAGGAATTCAACATGAAAGGATTTAAATGCTGAAAATCTGGTATGAAACCAAAAATTGCTAGAAACAGAGGTCAGTGTTTGGGAGATGGGAATGGAGTAATGGGGGGAATAAGGAGGAAGGAGATCAGATGGAATCAGCATCACACACGTTACAGATGGTATAAGGAAAGAATGATGAATGATTTGCATTTGAAAAATAACACTTTTCTTGACCTCTGGATGTTCTTTACAGAGGCAGGAGTTAAACTATGTAAAACTAAACAGTTTCCTGACTGAAGAGATCAAGCAGGCCTACAGGAAGAAAAGAGGATGTGTAAATCATGGTGTGAAAAAACAAATATGCGAATAAAACCTGAGAAATAAATAAACGACCAAGAAAGCGGAAAGAAAAGTAGCTAAAACAATAACGTTGCAAATGAAACATAATAGATCGCCCAGTTGTGAGAAGAAGGAAATAGTAGTGTTGACTTGGCGATGCAACAAGCTAACCTCTTGGGTGGGATTCTCCGAGCCAACGCCGGGTCGGAGAATTGCCGGGGGGTTGGGGGGCCAGAGAATCGGTGCCAATCACGCCGGCCCGGCTGCCACGCCACCGGTCGGAGGTCGTTGAAAGCGGCACCCGCGGCGATTCTCTGCACTCGACGGGCTGAGTGCCAGCCGAGTTCCGCCAGCGTGGTTCACATGTGGTCCTACCCAGCAAGACCTCAGCATTCTGGCTGCGGGGGCCGTCCTGGTAGTGGGGGGTGGGGCAACTACAGGAGGGGCCTCCACGCTGACCAGGCGTGCAATTGGGGGCAACCAATCAGCGGACGCGCTCATTCCAGGGGATGGGGGGGGGGGGGGGGGGGGGGCAGGCCCCTGTAGGGCTCCGCCATGTTGCCCAGGGGACGGCGCGGAGACGATAATGGCACGCGTGCACGGACCCATCCAGGCCGTGGCACACATGCGTGGACCTGCGCTGGCCGTGCAGGGCCGGCATTCGGCGCCGGAGCAGGGCACAGCACTCTGCCATCGTGCTAGTCCCCGAGGAAGGGGAGAATGACTGGGCCAATCAGAGACTGGTGTAGTGATCTGTACATCTGTACATACATCAGCACATACACCGGGGACTACAGACAGATGTAACAGCCACATTATCACTAGAGGGCAGCATCAGAGACGGGTATAATGGGTCCAGCCAAAGGGAGGATCCGCCTCTATCAGAAGCACAGGGCTAGTGAACAGCAGCAGACAGAGACAGCTCAGCATAGGCAGTTTACCTGCGCTTCACTGGTCATACCTCTTGACTGTATCATATCTAGTTAAGCTCTGGAAACAGAACAAACCCATTGAATAAAGTATTTGTATTAACTGGAAGTCTACAATCGTTATTCAGACTTAAAGAATAACGTATGATACCAGGAGTGATTTCAGAAAGCTAGCTAGACACCAACAAGAGAAGAAAAACTTAAACCGGATATTCGACTGTGGAAGACTTCGCGGCAAATGGATCATCGATGACTAACTGATTCTATGGAACTTGTTGGAACTCCATGGCAGCTGGAAACAACCGGTAATTTAAGTTATAACTGGAAAATATTTGAACAGCTGTTTCAAATATTTATCACAGCTAATGATGTAAGCACTGTTTCTGACGCAACGAAAATAGCCCTACTACTCTCAACAGGAGGACATGAAGCTGGAGAAATCTATAATTGCTTTAATTACTTAGAAGGTGAGGACAACACCAAAGTAGATGTTATACTCAAAAAATTTGCTAAACGCTGTAACAGTCAGTCCGGTGAGATGCTGGAAAGATTTAACTCTTGTCAGAGAAACGGAGGGCCCATCTCTGATTTTATTACAAATCTCAAGTTAATACCACAAGGCTGTGATTATGGTGATTTCAGAGACACTGTGATAATGCATCAATTAATTTCCGGACTATCTGATAAAAATTTGAGGGAAGAACTTTCACAAGATAAGTATCTAACTCTAGAAATCGCTATACAAAAATGCCTTGCTTATGAACAAAAACAAAATCAGTACTTTGAGTCTCTACAAACACAGAACCATCATTTAGAAAACAAAATCGGTAAAAATGGTGCGAACACTCACCACGAGGTGGAGGCAGGGTTGAATTGGAGAATGACGGAGGTTCTGAGCGGCAGCCATCTTGGGAAAGGAGCCGCACATGCTCAGTTGCGAGAAGAGGGCACAGTACAAGAAACGCGGTGTGCGCATGAGCAATCGAATCCTACGCATGACGTCACGAGCGTCATGATGTCAGAAGAACAGGACCATGCCCATTTACAAGGGAAATGCACGAAAATGAACCAAAAGAACTTTAAGGCTGCAAAACCCAATTTTCTTGCCTCGAAAGACAGAACAATGCCCAAACTTACACCAGCAGTTGAAAATAACTTTCACGACACCCTGGAACAATCAGTTAGCACCACCCTAGAAGATGATACGGTCCTTGCAGACTATGACTCAGAAGAAGATTTCATCTTGGGAGATGGCTACCCCAGTACCAAATCTGAACCTCAACTAGAGGTGTTGTACCTTGAAGACCCCGACGATGAGTTCTTCAGAATGGGGAATCTTCAGCCCAGCATATATGACATCCCGATTCGTGAGTGCAGGATTATGCTGCGGCCTGAGGCCAAGAAACAGAGAGTGGTCCACGCACCACGAAGGGTCCCAGCCTCCACACAAGAAGATGATTTGTTCATTGAACATGAAGAGAATGATCACAACTCCGAAACAAAAAGCGATGATTTGTCCAATGAACAATACACACAATACTGCTCAGACATGGCTGAATTATTCGGAGATCCTGATCACAGCATCAGCAACATGGTTGAAAAGCTCAATATGGCTCTTCTCATGGTAGATGAATCCAATACCATGGTGCCATGGCAGATCGTCGGTACATTGGATGACAGCAATACCCAAGACAAAGACGATGCCACACAGAGAGCACAGAACGACTCTGTTGAGAGAGCACAGATTGACTCTACAGCGAAAACACTGCACGACTCCACAAAGAGAGCGAGGACAGACTCCACAGAGAGAGCGATGACAGACTCCACAGAGAGAGCGATGACAAACTCCACAGAGAAAGCGATTGAAGGACCCCACAAAGAGAGCGACGCAAGCCTCCACAAATAGAGTGATGCAAGCCTCCACAGACAGCTCGGTGACAGACTCAAAAAATGGAAGCAAGCAAATACTCCATAGCGAACGCCATGCATGCACAAGACCATGAATATCCATCAAGCTTACTTGAGCCATCTGAGGAAGACACTGAATGTCTACCCACTGTATGTGAGACAAGTGACGAAGAAATCACAATTCCCATACAGGATGTGCAGGATCACAGCGAGACTGACATATCTCAGCTCGTCTGCACAGAAGCACTCAATAATCAGAGGACGGCCACCCATGAGTCCAGAGAGACCGTGTCAATTGAAATCTTGAAGATTTTGACTCCAGACGAGGAGCACCAAGAGTCCAGAGAGACCACGACAATAGAAATCCTGAAGATTTTGACTCCAGAAGAGTAGCACCAAGAGGGCAGAGAGACCACGTCAATAGAAATCTTGAAGATTTTGACTCCAGAAAAGGAGCACTACCACCCACAACAAAATGAAATTGTGAAGATTTTGACTCCAGAAAAGGAACACAGAGATCACAGATGATTCAAATGAACCTGAAATGACTCCAAAAGAGGAGCACCAAGAAATCAATGATGATTCAAGTGAACCTGAAATGACTCCAAAAGAGGAGCACCAAGAAATCAATGATGATTCAAGTGAACCAGAAATGACTCTAGAAGAGGAGTACCAAGTAAGCAAAGAAGAGGAATCAAATCCACCATAAATGACTGATGTCACCAACACCAATGCAACATCAGATCATTCTCACAATTCTCAAGAAGATACGCTCAATTTAACAGATACCACAAAGGACACTGACACCAATAACTGTGACAATGACTCAAACCATCCACATGGAACACTCATTGAGCGTGCAACAAGAACAAAAACCGCAAGAAGCACAGCAGAAACAAGAACAACAACAGCAACAACAAAAACAACATGCAGCACAACAAGAATGACAAAAGCAACAAGAAGCATCCAGAAACAACAAGCACGACAAGAAAAAGAACAAGAATAAAAGCGAAAACAACAAAAACAGAATCAACAAGCGTGACAAAAAGAACAACAAGAATGACAACAACAAGAACGCCAACGAAAACAACCAAGACAGAAACAACAAAAACAACAACGACAACGAAAACAACAAAGACAGAAACGACAGAAACAACAACAATTAAACAATGACCTGTACAACATGGTACAACTCTGTACCTGAAGGACAATGCCACAGCACGCTGCAAAACAATGACAAGACTACAAACATGCCATGGCATGACAATGAATCTCACAAATTCACATCTGCTCCAGAACAAACAAGCAAAACAGCTTTCACGAATGATGGCATACAGAATCAATACCACAAACACAGGAAAAAGTCGAGGTCAGACAGCAGTGCGACACAGAATCGCTACCTGCAATCAAATGGAACGGGGGAAAAGGTGTCCACATCATTAAACGACTCATCAGCAAAGCAGCCGAGTCACGTTCCGACATCAACCTACCTCTGTTATCGTACCGAGTAACCCCACTGAGCTCAGGACTGTCGCCAGCGCAAATGCCCTTCGGCAGAGACATCCGGACACCCCTACCGGCATAACAATTCCGAGACCGTGACAATGCACCATTTCTCGATGATATAGAACATAGAACATAGAACAGTACAGCACAGAACAGGCCCTTCGGCCCTCGATGTTGTGCCGAGCAATGATCATCCTACTCAAACCCACGTATCCACCCTATACCCGTAACCCAACAACCCCCCCTTAACCTTACTTTTTAGGACACTACGGGCAATTTAGCATGGCCTATCCACCTAACCCGCACATCTTTGGACTGTGGGAGGAAACCGGAGCACCCGGAGGAAACCCACGCACACACGGGGAGGACGTGCAGACTCCACACAGACAGTGACCCAGCCGGGAATCGAACCTGGGACCCTGGAGCTGTGAAGCATTTATGCTAACCACCATGCTACCGTGCTGCCTGATTGATATGCGGGCACTATGCCCCAAACAAAAACTATACTACGATCAACATGCGATCCTACTCAAGCCACCGACAATAGGTAACACCATCAGAATCAGGGACCCAGAAGGCAGATGGTCTGAGTCAGCCACGGTGATCAGGCAGGAGGTACCGCAGTCCTACATTGTCAAATCGTCTGCGGGAGTACCTTTTCGCTGTAACTGCTGGGATCTATTAGAGATTCGACCTACAACGCCAGTATTTCCCACACTGGACTTGACCGAGTCCATTTGTCCACAGGACGTTCCTCGCCACACAACGCCAGACAGTACTCTTGATGACATCAAACCATCACCCCTACTACCACCGTTAAGACACTCCAGCAGAATCCATAAGGCACCCGACCGCTAGATTTATATCGACACTTCAACACACGCAGAAGACGAATATGGACATTTCTCACGATGGACTCACAACACAGTTAATTGTTTCTGTATTACTTTTATCATTTTCACAGTGTGCAGATTGGCATATTCTCACCACTTGTTATGTACAGTTTTCTTGAGGCCAGTCTAGAAAACATGTCCAATAAAAGGGGGGGGGGGGGTGTAGTGATCTGTACATCTGTACGTACATCTGCACATTCACCAGGGACTACAGACAGATGTAACAGCCACACCATCACTAGAGGGCAGCATCAGAGACGGGACCAGCCCAAGGGAGGATCCACCTCTTTCAGAAGCACAGGGCTAGTGAGCAGCAGCAGACAGAGACAGCTCAGCACAGGCAGCTTACCTTAGCTTCACTGGTCATACCTCTTGACTGTATTATATCTAGTTAAGCTCTGGAAACAGAACAAACCCATTGAATAAAGTATTTGTGTTAACTAGAAGTCTACAATCTTTATTCAGACTTAGAGAATAACATAGCTGGTAGCTGTGCCTTGCAGGCAGTTCCACTGGGAAGTGGCAGCAGCTGCCAACAATGCAGCAAGGGAGAGGCTCAGGGTCGCTGAAGGACCCATGCCAGAGGTGCATGAGCATGGGATGGGGGTCAAATGGGGGAGCCAGGGGGTCGAGTGTTGGCAGCAAAGGGTGACTTTCAGCACACCATACCCCTTCTCTTCCCAATGCCAGCTACCTCAATCTGGCACTGAATGCCTTTGAACGAATGGCCCTTCCTGGGTCCCAGAATGGTCCGCTTCCTGGGCTTCCTGCATGGTGACTCTCATGTCTGCCGCTGGTTGAATACTTGATTGGCGCACAGCAGGAAGGCAGTGGGTCCCCACTTACCACTCTCCTGCCTGATTAAATGCCCCTGCCACCAAACAGATCAGGAGGGAGGCCATCATATTCTGTCCTTAATATATTCAACTATCTCAGGTTTCATCAATGTCCACCTCCTTGTGTTTAGCAGATGCATTACATGTAACAGTGAAAATTTTCCACCACTTCCATTTAAGGGAAGTTCAGCTCTTGACGTGTTTATGTCTTGAAAGATTTGATATAATGTAGCCGCTTTACTTTCATCAGCATCTCCACTAGTGGAAAATGAAATATAAGCTTCTGCCTGAACTCTTGGTGAGAGCTTTGTTCAATTTTTATATTATATGTTACCCTCGTCCCCCCATGAAGACTCAAAAGTCTACTGGCCTACATTTCGAGAAATATCACCAGCCATCTGGACCTCACATATCTGGCCATCTATGACGTGTGATTGTTATAAGCTATTCAACTGTCGAAGATATCACAGTTCTGAGAATCCTGTGCTTACCTGATGCCCACGCTCTCACTCTGTCCAATCAGGGTCACTGTACAACCTTTCATATTAGAAATTGGCTTTCACAATGAGGCCATCAATTCATCTGTACAGCTGCAGATGGAAGTCAAAGTTTTGTTTGATTGACATCTCTCTTACCTTGTAAGCACACGTGGTTAGCACTGTGGCTTCACAGCGCCAGGGTCCCAGGTTCGATTCCCGGCTTGGGTCACTCTCTGTGCGGAGTCTGCACGTTCTCCCTGGGTCTGCGTGGGTTTCCTCTGGGTGCTCCGGTTTCCTCCCACAGTCCAAAGATGTGCAGGTTAGGTGGAATGGCCATGCTAAATTACCCTTACTGTCCAAAAAGGTTAGGATGGGTTATTGGGTTATGGGGATAAGGTGGAAGTAAGGGCTTAAGTGGGTCGGTGCAGACTCGTGGGCCGAATGGCCTCCTTCTGCACTGAATGTTTTTAAAAAAATAACCTGATGTTACTTTGAAGAGTTTTTTTTCACTGCATGTGTTTTATCTAAACAAGATTAAGAGATCTAAAGTGGATAAAAGCTTCCAACAATGATAGTATGAAGATCTGGGGTTGATCAACACGTTCATGAGGTTGTAAACTGAGCACCTATTTGTAAAGTAGATTTTCGAAGCATGCTTGCTTATTTTATCAGTTTCAGGATTATTTCAAATATTTAGCAGACTTGCCAATGGTTCATGGCATGTGTACATGATGGATACAGGGTGAGTGGGGACGGAGGATGCATGGGGAGGGGCTTAGAAGGGGCATGGGAATATCAGAGGGCATGGAAGGCTCCAACCGAACCTCATCCTGCCCCTGCTTCCCTGGAACTAAAATATGGCTGTCAGGGGCTACTTTAAGGGAGATAGGTCTGCCAACACTGAAGATTTTATTACACTACCTTCCCACTTCCTCTATAAATATCCACCCATGGGAAGAACTGTAATGAATGCCATGGGATCCTGACATGCACCGTCAAAACTGGCAGCATCCCTGCCAACTCCATCTGCAGAATCCCAAAGGAATTAAGCCCCTAGTTTGCAGTGACATCCCTAACACACTTGCCCCAGTGGGGCATAAATCCTGCCCTTGAGAGCTGCTGACCAATTAGCGGCTGAGAGTGATAGCTACTGCTTGTAGGACTCTTGGGCCTTAGCAGGGTTCATTGTGGGTTCACCGAAGAAAGGTAAGTGATGGATGGATGAAGGTTACAAGAGGGTTTGTTGGTGAGGAAGGGGCGGGGCGGGGGGTGTTGGAGGAAAGGACACGGGGGAGTGTTCTCAGCGGGCCCCCATTCCCAATGCCGGGTCCCTTAAGCAGGGACGTCTGTGAACAAAGGACCACATCTCTAATTAGGCCACAAGAAAACCCAACAGCGTTTGCCTGTTGATTTGTGTTTGCTTGTCGATTTCCCTGCATGGCGACATCCCCACCGACTGCTGATTGAATACCAGCAGTAGCAGGATGAGGACTTTAAGTGGCATTAATTGCCTACTCAAGGACGTCAGTTGGCATCTGAATGGAATGCCCCTGGACTTATACGAAGAGTGGAGACAGGGAGATGGTGGGATCACCGTTCTGACCGATGGAATGACTCCTCAGGTCCTCGGGAGGGTGGGGTGTGTGAATTCAATTTGTTTAATGCAACATTCCAGTTACTCGGCATTTGTCACGCAGACTGCACAAATCTTTTAATTCCCTTAGAAATCCAGGAGATTGAGAAGTTGCCCTTTCAGCTACAAGTCAGCTTTACCACACCGGAAAACAGACAGGCTTGTCGAGTCATCAGCCAGGAGAAACACATCACAAACAACAGGTACACCAGGCAATTCTTTGTATACCTGACATCCACCTCCCCACTCTGAGCTCCCTACTCCACCAGTTCATATTAATCAGAATTTATATGGAAAGCATCTTCCAATATACTTCCAAATTCAAGTGGGTTTACTCACATTAAACTGCCAAACAACTTTACCCCTGTTAATAAACAGAATCTGGTCCTTGAACAGTGAGATATGAAAATTGATGACAAAAGAGACAATATTTTAGTCCTGTTAATGGGCAGGTCGAGTCACAAGATAAGGGGCTGTGAATACCTCTGATAGCAGGAGGGGAATGAGTTTGTTTATGGAGAGGGAGTGAGTCTGTTTATGGAGAGGGGAGTGAGTCTGTTTATGGGGAGGGGAGTGAGTCTGTTTATAGGGAGGGGAGTGAGTGTTTATGGGGAGGGGAATGAGTCTGTTTATGGAGAGGGGAGTGAGTCTGTTTATGGAGAGGGGAGTGGGTCCGTTTATGGGGAGGGGAATGAGTTTGTTTATGGAGAGGGGAGTGAGTCTGTTTATGGGGAGGGGAGTGAGTCTGTTTATGGAGAGGGGAATGAGTCTGTTTATGGGGAGGGGAGTGGGTCTGTTTATGGGGAGGGGAGTGAATCTGTTTATGGGGAGGGGAGTGGGTCTGTTTATGGGGAGGGGAGTGAGTCTGTTTATGGGGAGGGAGTCAGTCTGTTTATGGGGAGTGGAGTGGGTCTGTTTATGGGGAGGGGAGTGGGTCTGTTTATGGGGAGGGGAGTGAGTCTGTTTATGGGGAGGGGAATGAGTTTGTTTATGGAGAGGGGAGTGAGTCTGTTTATGGAGAGGGGAGTGAGTCTGTTTCTGGAGAGGGGAATGAGTCTGTTTATGGGGAGGGGAGTGGGTCTGTTTATGGGGAGGGGAGTGAGTCTGTTTATGGGGAGGGAGTCAGTCTGTTTATGGGGAGTGGAGTGGGTCTGTTTATGGGGAGGGGAGTGGGTCTGTTTATGGGGAGGGGAGTGAGTCTGTTTATGGGGAGGGGAATGAGTTTGTTTATGGAGAGGGGAGTGAGTCTGTTTATGGAGAGGGGAGTGAGTCTGTTTATGGGGAGGGGAGTGGGTCTGTTTATGGGGAGGGGAGTGAATCCGTTTAAGGAGAAGGTAGTGAGTCTGTTTATGGGGAGGGGAGTGAGTCTGTTTATGGGGAGGGGAGTGAGTCCGTTTATGGGGAGGGGTGTGAGTCTGTTTATGGAGAGGGGAGTGAGGCCCCCTCAATTACGACACAAGAGCGAGGTCGGTAATCAAAAGGCTTTAATCTACAGAGAACTGAACAGCATCCGAAAGAAGTGTGCTCACCACATGGAGCCTTATCCTATATACCGTTTCCTGGGGGCGTAGCCAGAGACGGAGTCCCCCAGGGTTCCAAGCATCTTAAACGGGCAAGGTATTAAAGGTCAGGTACCGTTTACAGCAGTTATTAACACCGTTCATCACAGGGAGTGAATCCGTTTATAGGGAGGGGAGTGAGTCTGATAATAGAGAGGGGAGTAAGTCTGTTTATGGGGAGGGGAGTGAGTCTGTTTATGGGGAGGGGAGTGAGTCTGTTTATGGGGAGGGGAGTGAGTCTGTTTATGGGGAGGGAGTGAGTCTGTTTATAGGGAGGGGAGTGTGTCTGTTTATGGGGAGGGGAGTGAGTCTGTTTATGGGGAGGGGAGTCTGTTTATGGGGAGGGGAGTGAGTCTGTTTATGGGGAGGGGAGTCTGTTTATGGGGAGGGGAGTGAGTCTGTTTATAGGGAGGGGAGTGAGTCTGTTTATAGGGAGGGGAGTGAGTCTGTTTATGGGGAAGGGAGTGAGTCTGTTTATGGAGAGGGGAATGAGTCTGTTTATGGGGAGGAGTGTGAGTCTGTTTATGGGGAGGGGAGTGAGTCTGTTTATGGGGAGGGGAGTGAGTCTGTTTATGGAGAATGGAATTAGTCTGTTTATAGGGAGGGGAGTGAGTCTGTTTATAGGGAGGGGAGTGAGTCTGTTTATGGGGAAGGGAGTGAGTCTGTTTATGGGGAGGGGAGTGAGTCCGTTTATGGGGAGGGGAGTGAGTCTGTTTATAGGGAGGGGAGTGAGTCTGTTTATGGGGAGGGGGTGAGTCTGTTTATAGGGAGGGGAGTGAGTCTGTTTATAGGGAAGGGAGTGAGTCTGTTTATGGGGAGGGGAGTGAGTCTGTTTATGGGGAGGGGAGTGAGTCTGTTTATGGGGAGGGAGTGAGTCTGTTTATAGGGAAGGGAGTGAGCCTGTTTATGGAGAGGGGAATGAGTCTGTTTATAGGGAGGGGAGTGAGTCTGTTTATGGGGAAGGGAGTGAGCCTGTTTATGGAGAGGGGAATGAGTCTGTTTATGGGGAGGGGTGTGAGTCTGTTTATGGGGAGGGGAGTGAGTCTGTTTATGGGGAGGGAGTGAGTCTGTTTATAGGGAAGGGAGTGAGCCTGTTTATGGAGAGGGGAATGAGTCTGTTTATAGGGAGGGGAGTGAGTCTGTTTATGGGGAAGGGAGTGAGCCTGTTTATGGAGAGGGGAATGAGTCTGTTTATGGGGAGGGGTGTGAGTCTGTTTATAGGGAGGGGAGTGCGTCTGTTTATGGGGAGGGGAGTGAGTCTGTTTATGGAGAGCGGAATGAGTCTGTTTATAGGGAGGGGAGTGAGTCTGTTTATGGGGAGGGAGTGAGTCTGTTTATAGGGAGGGGAGTGAGTCTGTTTATAAGGAGGGGAGTGAATCTGTTTATGGAGAGGGGAGTGAGTCTGTTCATGGGGAGGGGAGTGGGTATGTTTATTGGGAAGTGAGTGTGTCTCATAATAGGGACATGATTGAGCCTGAATATTGGGTGAGTGGTGTTTGAATCAATTGTTCCTTCTTCTTAATACGTGATTTGAAGTGCTTCAAGTCAATTTTTTAAAGAGCGGCACCCACAGTCCTACATTTAAACCTGATGTGTTTGGAACTTTGCAAGGATCAGGAGTGATCCTTACCTGAACCTATTGTTAGAATCTCGCATTAATAGTATCACATTTGTTTAAAAAATCTTCTTCACATCGTTCTGATATATCTTGCTAAATTCAACTTTACTGTGTGCTTTACAACCGCAGATCACTGAGCAAGTTAGGGGATAATGATGGGGGCTTGTATCCTGTGCTTCCTATCTTCGCTATTCCTCAATTATATTTTTTGTTGCGCACGCCTTCAATGTCTTGCCTCTTGTACAGTAAGAAGTCTTACAACACCAGGTTAAAGTCCAACAGGTTTGTTTCAAACACGAGCTTTCGGAGCACGGCTCCTTCTTCAGCATTCACCTGAAGAAGGAGCCGTGCTCCGAAAGCTTGTGTTTGAAACAAACCTGTTGGACTTTAACCTGGTGTTGTAAGACTTCTTACTGTGCTCACCCCAGTCCAACGCCGGCATCTCCACATCATGGTTGCCTCTTGTAGTCTCTTCTGTAAATGGAACCGGTTTCGATTATTCCCTGCAGTAATTTACTTTTTCGATACTGGTCACTGTTGTGATAAAAAGCCTGTCTTTTAAAGTCTGTGTGTTTTCACCAGTAACTCTGTTAGCTGAATGCTATGTCACTAATGCCAACAAGCTTAGTTATTTAACAATCTATCTGTACCTATTCTTCGCGAACCAGGTCTCCACGTCTGCGATTCATCCTTCTTCAATGTTAACAACGTCATGGAGAGGAATAGATAGGTTTTCCGAGAATACAGATTAAACCAATTCAGCCTACATTAACCATTCTGTCATTGTCATGTATTAACAGATCTATATTCTTAGGGTGAGAGTCACTGGTTCTGGTGACGGTGAGAGGGCATGTTTTCTTTAGTTATTCGCTCTTGTTTTGCAGCTCCTTGGTTGAGGACAGTGTGAACATAACCGTGCTGGGAATACATGCTGCACAACTCAGTGGCCGATTGACAATGGAGGGTCGAGTGAAGGAAGCATGCAGGGAAGTGGAGGCACAAAAGGAGCTCATCCAAAAGATTGTGTAATAGAACTTTCTTCCATATTAATTTAATGATCATATATAGAAAAAAACGCTCTTTCCAGTATGTTTCAAGTTAGTCTCTATATGGAGTGGGGGAGTTAGCCTGCTTACGGAGTGGGGGGCTGGGGTGGTAGAAGAGTTAGTCTGTGATTCTTATACCCAAGACTGGGATACTTTACTGCTCAGTTTATCTTATAGTGGTATCAGCCCAACCTTCATTCAGCAGGAGCACTCCAAGGTAAGTAAGGATCTCAAGAGGTGATCATTCCCTTGAGGCCCAGCACCAGTGCCAGTAAATGTAAATGAATGTGGTCGGCTGCTTTGTATTCTTCCAGTTTTTCTGCATACTGGTCGGAGAAGCTATGTAAACAGAGTGGGAGCCCCATATCAAACGCAATACCTTCTTTCTGCTGCATTCTACAAATATGGCTTAACACATACAAAGTAGTTTTGATTTGTGGTGTTACTGACTGAATCGATGTCCTTTCAGTGAAAAGAAACAGAACCGAGAAGAGGAAGACATTTATCAGAACTGGCTGCGTTCTGTGGCAGTTGTATGTGAAGACCTGACACATTTGGAGGAGGTGAATATTGACAGTTTACATGTTTCCCGGTGTGTATTGGCAGGGTGCTTTAGTACTTCAGGACATGTGAAGTGTCTCTTTGAGCCTCTTTGAGCAGCACTAGATTAGCTATCTTTCAGCCAAAGCCGTTAAGTGATGAGGTAGTGTTTTCCTTTCCGATCAATGCGTTTATCCAATGTATTCAGCTGTGGGGATGTCTCAGGTACAACCTCCGCTGAGCTTAGTGCGTTGCAATGTTGTGCGTCTTCCTAACTTCCAAATTCAGCTGTGAGGCCCCCAGTAGTCAAGGGCTTTGCTGACACTCACTGCCCAATCACAGAGTTCAATTTGGGTGTCTGGAACTTCTGGGAATTAGTAACCTAGAAACATACTTCTTTCAAAAAGGACATTGCCCTGACGCTTTGGCCCGTCAAGGGAAATTTTTCTGACATTTTGCCTTGTGCTTAACAGAGTTGGATCTTAATTTTTTCTAATCTTCTTTCAGGTGGGAAGTACAGCAAAACAAAAAATGAAACAGAAAACAGTGACTCTGTTTTCAAGGTATGTGCTCACTTCAGTAAGTTTGTTGTCAGCCATTAGCTTGAAACTGCTGGTTGCAGGAGGGTGGTATTTGAAGCACTACAATTGAATCAGTTCCCTGCTTAGGTGCAGAGCGGGTGGGGCGAACAGGGTCGATAGATCGACAAAATCAGCCGCAATGGTTTCCACAGTAGAATAGCCTGATAGCTCACATTGACCAGGTTCACACAAATAAGCCTGGTTCCTTAGAAGTAGTACGAGAAGGATAGGCCTGTGAAACTACCCCAAGAAGAATTGGTGGCTTCAAAGCATGGCAGGTAAAAGCTTAAGAAATTAAAAAAGATAAAATCATAGGGCAGCACAGTGGTACACTGCTGCCTCACAGCTCCTGGGACCCGGGTTCAATTCCAGCCTTGGGTGACTGACTGTGTGGAATTTGCACATTCTTCCCGTGTCCACGTAGGTTTCTTCCGGGTGTTCCAGTTTCCTCCCACAGTCCAAAGATGTGCAGGTTAGGTGGATTGGCCATGATAAATTGCCCCTTAGTGTCCAGGGATGTGTAGATTAGGTGGGTTATGGGGATAGGGTGGGGGACTGGACGTAGGAAGGGTGCTCATTCAGAGGGTTGGTGCAGACCCAATGGGCCGAATAGCCTCCTTCCGCACTGTCGGCATTCTATGGTTCTGAGATAACATTGTGTTATTGCGTGAATAATCTGTAGTTTAAAGGGGAACCACCTTCATGGAACTGTATTCGGACAAACCTGCGTCCATTTGTTTTCAGACAGTAACACAAAATGCAATGGCCAAGATTTAACTATCATGGATCTGACATCCCCTCCTGAATCTTACAGCTGTGTCCTATCATCTGCATCAGCTGTGGGATAACTTTGTCTAGAGGCTCAGCATCTGACTAGGACTCAGTTGGCATCCAGCAGACCTCCAACTAATGACTCCCTTGGATGTCCCTCCCTCCACTTGATGTGCATCAGCAACTGTGCTCACCAGATTGTGCCCCAGAAGCCTGTCCACTATTGTCGCCCATCAAGGTGTCTGTCTCTGCACTGGTGGAAGGTGACGCCTTGATGGTGGTCTCCTTGGAGAGCTCCTCCGAGGTTTTCTCGAGTGGTAGGGAGGGGAATGACTGCGGATGGCTGGCAACATCAGATGGAGATCCTGTGAGACAATGGGCATTTGGTTAATGAGAGTGAAGGATCATCTGGGTGAAGGGGCAGGGAATCCTCACTTCTGCGGCGCAAACCATCTCGTGATCAATGGCTGCTCTCTCTTTGGACAACCCACGATTTCCAGGACCCATCCCTCATGATGCGGGGACCCGAATCATTGGTATTCCACTCCCTCCATCTTGGCCCTTTCCTGCTAATTATGGGCTATTTTCTCCTGCGGGGCCAAAGGGAGAGCATTGTGAGTTACACGCTTGATGGGTCAGAGAGGGTCTATAGCAGGTGGTGTGTGGGCACCGCACCAGGACTTGAAGGGGCTGTGCTGGTGTGTGCCAATGGGTCCTGAGTAGCAAGAACGAAGATCGGATATGGGGAGGGTGAGAGGTGTCGGCCAGTGATATGTGGGGTCGGGGTGGGGGGGGGGGGGGGGGGGGGGGGGGTGGCAGGTAGAACTGATGTCATGAGAGAGGTGGAGCTTGGTGGAGGTCATTGGTCTTCTTCCAACATTGTATGGTGGTCCTCCTCGTCATGCTGCCCAAATGGCAACCTCTACCACTGCCTCCCAGGCAGTATTGGTGACCCTGCTGCTGGTCCTTCGAGCCTCTTGGGGGAACATATGTCCCGTCGCCTATCGACGGTGTCGAGAAGTCTGGCCAGGACGGAATCCCTAAAGCGAGGAGCATGTCTAACCGCTGTCATGCTTGTATGTTGACTGGGAGTGAGCGGTGGAGGAGCATTTAAAAGCAGCTCGGGGGAAGCCGTGTTAGCAGCGTGATGCTGAGGCGCGAGTCTGACAATCAGGCAGCGAGACAGGCTGTAATGGTGAGAAGCTCGTGTCTGCTCATTTCTGGCACTATGTGCCATTAAATACGAGCAGCAATCTCGCCAACGTAACCGTCGAGAAACATTCCACCAATCATGCCCAAGTGACACTTTGAAATGTTTCTGTTAAATCACGCCCGCCTCATCAGGTGCATGTCATTAAACCTATGGGAAACACTTTCCCCTGAGGATTGTGTTCCTTTTTATTTAAAAAAGCAGTCAGTCCCAAAGCAGCACTGGACACAGGACTCTCCATTTGGCCTTCAGTCAATTTCAATTTAACTGGAGTTATCCACCAATCCCCCTCACTCTTATGCTCGTGGACTCAGCTGAACCAGGCTGCTTTTCTAAGATCACCACTTTTTATGAAATAAGCTACTTTATGAATTTAAGATTGGTCTTCATTTAGCACTAGGAATTCAACAGGTTTATTTCTATAATTATCCTCAATGTCTCGGTGGCTGTGTGGGTAGTAGACAGATGAGAAGGTTGTAGTGCTGTTAGATGGTCTCCATTACAACAGCAGTAGGTTCCTGTGGTCTCAAGGTTGAGATGAAATTCAGATACCATTATGGTAGCAAAACCCCCTTCCATATTGGGAATATCCACAACAAATTAACAAAATTACATTTTAAATTCCCAACAGGTGTTATCCGATGAGGTTGCAAATGTGGTTTATCGTCTGAAAAACGCAAAGAGCAAAATGCTGAAGAAGCCAGTACCCAAACCAAAACCTACGCTGGTGCCAATGCTTTGAATACATGCCAATTGGAGTAGGAGATTACCTAAATGTTTGTATTGTAAACTGTGCAATGTTTTCTCTATTTGTCTTTTACAAAATATTGCCATTGCGAAAATAAATTATGTTTTGAAAAAAAAACCTGTTCATGTGATCATATTCTGAGTGTCACTGGAGTTATCCACCACTCCCGCTCCCTCTTATGCTCGTGGACTCAGCTGAACCAGGCTGCTTTTCTAAGATCACCACTTTTTGGGAAATAAGACCATAAGACATAGGAGCAGAATTAGGCCACTTTTCCCATAGAGTCTGCTCTGCCATTCAATCATGACTGATACTTTTCTCATTCCCATTCTCCTGCCTTCGCCCCATAACCCCTGATCCCCTTATTAAATCGATAACCTATCTACCTCTGTCTTAAAGACACTCAGTGATTGGCCTCCACAGCCTACTGAGGCAAAGAGTTCCACAGGTTCACCACCCTCTGGCTGAAGAAATTCCTCCTCATCTCTGTTTTAAAGGATCGTCCCTTTAGTCTGAGAATGTGTCCTCTGCTTCTAGTTTTTCCTACAAGTGGAAACATCCTCTCCATATCCACTCTGTCCAGGCCTCGCAGTATCCTGTAAGTTTCAATAAGATCCCTCTCACCCTTCTAAACTCTTCGAGTACAGACCCAGAGTCCTCAACCGTTCCTCGTATGACAACCTCTTCTTTCCAGGGATCATTCTCGTGAACCTTCTCTGGTCCCTTTCCAAGGCTAACACATCCTTCCTTAGATACGAGGCCCAAAGCTGCTCACAATACTCCAAATGAGGTCTGACCAGAGCCTTATGCAGCCTTAGAAGTACATCCCTGGTCTTGTATTCTAGCCCTCTCAACATGAATGCTAACATTGCATTTGCCTTCCTAACTGCCAACTGAACCTGCAAGTTAACCTTTAAGAGAATCGTGAACAAGGACTCCCAAGTCCCTTTGTGCTTCTGATTTCCTAAGCATTTCCCCATTTAGAAAATAGTCTATGCCTCTATTGCTCCTTCTAAAGTCCATAACTTCACTTTTCCACATTGTATTTCATCTGTCATTTCATTGCTCACTCTCCTAGCCTGTCAAAATCCTTCTGCAGCCCCCCCTGCTTCCTCAATACTACCTGTTCCTCTACAGGTCTTTGAATCACTGCAAACTTAGCAACAGTGCCTTCAGTTCCTTCTTGCAGATCATTAGTGTATATTGTGAAAAGGTGTGGTCCCAGCACACCCCTCAGACACACCACTAGTCACCGGCTGCCATCCTGAAAAGACCCCTTTATCCCCACTCTCTGCCAGTCATCCAATCCTCTATCCATGCCAGGATCTTACCCTTAACACCATTGGCTCTTAACTTATTGAACAGTCTCCTATGTGGCACCTTGTCAAAGGCCTTCTGGAAATCTAAATAAATCACGTCCACTAGTTCTCCTTTGTCTAACTTTCTTGTTACTTCCTGAAAGACCTCTAACAGATTTGTCAGACATGACCTCCTTTTGACAAAGCCAAACTGACTCAGTCCTATTTTATCATGCACTTCCAAGTACTCCGCAATCTCATCTTTAATAATGGATTCTAAAATCTTACCAATGACAGAGGTCAGGCTAACTGGCCTATAATTTCCCGTTTTCTGCCCCCCTCCCCTCTTAAACAGCAGTGCTACATTAGCTACTTTCCAGTCCTCTGGGACTCTTCCTGCCCCCAGTGATTCCTGAAAGATCACCACTAATGCCTCCACAATTTCCTCAGCTATCTCTTGTAGAACCCTGGGATGTAGTTCATCTGGTCCAGGTGATTGATCCACCTTCAGACCTTTCAGAACCTTCTCGTTAGTGACAGCCACTGCACTCACCTCTGCCCCCTGATTCTCCTGGAGCTCTGGCATCCCAAATCTCCAAATTGGAAAGTAGCTCGATGGAGGAAGGAAGTTCGATGCACGTCTTAAAAGCCTGTGGTAGATAAAATTGCAGGTTACATCTTGACCCACTCGATGCTCCCCTGGCACTTTGAGAGTGGCACACTGGAGGCCTGAGCTGACATTGGGGTGTTACCTTGAAACTTTGGTATATTTTCTTTAATGGAAGTCAACTTCAAGTTGGTCCAAACAAATTTCCCAGATTATGATCTGAATTTTCAAAGTTGATCTGAAAAAGATTGCCCACTGTAGTGAATGGTGGATTCAAATATTAGTTAGTACAGCTTGGAGTAAGGAACAAAGGCAGGATGGAACTTTTTTCACCCAAAGGTTAATAATACAGGTGTGGATTGGGTTACTGGGAAAGAACAATGGAATTCATTTATACCTCACCTCAATTAGAGGGATTGATGTATACATGAGAAGGTAGGTTTGTTTGACCCAATAGTGTTCTTCCTGCTCCAAACAATTAATGTAATTTTAAAAGGGTCAGATATCTATTATGACTCACTCTCCTCTCCATCTCCATGTTTTATTTACCTGGGGTTACCCCAAAGTGACACATGAATGACAAACAAAGCTTTTATTTCGCACAATTTGTACAATCAATGTATAATTGAGCCCTTTGGATGAGAAGGCCACAGGGCCAATCACCAGTCTACCTTCAGTCAGCTGAGCTGACAGGAATTATTTCGTTATTGCTGTGATGCTCCTGAATTTGGGAGAGGGAATACATGCAGTCACAATTGCTATTCTGTGAGTACTTTGCATCTGCTTTTACTGAGAAAGATCATCTGCACATAGTGAACGAGAAGGTAGTTGAAATATGGATGGGTTACTGTTGCGCCTTTATCTAAAAAAACGCAGCCTGTGTTTAACCCGTATACGGTGGACAAATGGTCACACAGGTTGTTCAATACAATTGTTTATTAATATAGACAAAGTTAACTACTTAATCAATCACACGTTCATGCACAATGGACTATAAGTTAATACACTTAAAACGACCTTAACTTAACTTCCAGGTGACTGGCAAGTACAGACTAGATACGGCCTTATCTGTGATCTGGTAGTCTGGTAGTGCTGGAGTTCTGTTGCTGGTCATCTGTGTCCTCGGCTCTGGTCCCTCTGTGGATGGCGTGACTGGTCCTCTTCTTGGCTGGTGATGAATTCACCGTTGTTGTTGGCTGTTGAAAGCTGTAGTCGAGAGGCTGCAGTTGAGAGAGAGCTTCGAAGGTTGTGCAGCGCCTTTTAACCTGTTTGGATTTCATGCCCTTTTGTGGGCGATCTCTGGGTCGTTGTCAATCAATTGATCAGGGCTCCATCACCCTGATCGATCAAGTCTAATCAGGGGCTGCCACATCGATTTTCGGCTGGGCACTCAGTGGCCACGCCTGGAAGTGTTGGGGACAGGTGACGCTGTGTCTGATAAACAATGTGATTGACAGGATGATGCACTATCAATTACGACGAGACGAGAATGGAATGTAATTGAGGCTTTATTACACAGAGATGTGTGGCCTCCTACAGCAGCTGACAAAATGGCTGCTGTATGGAGAGCACAAATATTTATACGCCATCTACTGGGTGGAGCCAGCAGGCAGGGATCTACCCCCGTACCTCTCATACAGGGGCCTTCCCGTAAAACCCATATATACAATATAATACATCAGTGGTGACTACCACATTCACCCCCTGTTAAAAATGAGTCCAGCGGGGGTGGTGGAGAACTATATACATACAAATTGCTTTTAAAAATCACAGAGAATGTTACAAATTTAGGCGGTCCTGTGCCTTGATCTGGCGTCGAGAGCACCGTAGTGCCGGTGGCGACTTCAGCGTCGGCTTGGTCTTCGGTGACTTCGGGAGCGTGTCGAAATCCTCTTCATCCCCGGGTGGGAGCAAGGTGTGGACGGATTGTCCTGGAGCGGGGGCTGCGCCAGAGGAAGGGAGGGTGGCACCGGGTCAGAGGGGGAGGGTGTGTGGGGAACCAGCTCATGCCAGGTCCCTGAAGGAGACTGTGTCTTGGGAGCCGTCTGGGTACGCCACGTAGGCGTACTGCGGGTTGGCATGGAGTAGCTGTACCCTCTCAACCAACAGGTCCGCCTTGTGGAGTCGCACGTGTTTACGGAGGAGAACGGGTCCTGGACCTGCCAGCCACGTTGGGAGCGAAACCCCGGAGGTGGACTTCCTGGTGAAGGCAAAGAAAAGTTCATGGGGGGTTTCGTTAGTCGCGGTGCACAGGAGCGGCCGAATGGAGTGAAATGCGTCAGAAAGGACCTCCTGCCAGGGAGGCCGGGGGATTTCTGGACCGTAGGGCCAGCTGGATGGCCCTGCAGACCGTCCCATTCTCCCGCTCCACCTGCCCGTTGCCCGTGGGGTTGTAGCTCGTCGTCCTGTTCGAGGCAATGCCCCTGTTGAGCAGGAACTGGCGCAGCTCATTGCTCATAAATGAGGATCCCCGGTCGCTGTGGACGTAGGCGGGGAAACCGAACAGAGCGAAGATGGTGTTGAGGGCTTTGATGACGGTGGCAGACGTCATATCGGGGCATGGGACGGCAAAGGGGAATCGGGAATATTCATTGACCACACTGAGGAAGTACGTGTTGCGGTCGGTGGAGGGGAGGGGCCCTTTGAAGTCCACGCTGAGACGTTCAAAGGGGCGGGTGGCCTTCACCAGGCGTGCACGGTCTGGCCGGTAGAAGTGCAGTTTACACTCCGCGCAGACCTGGCAGTCTCTGGTGATAGCCCTGACTTCCTCGATGGAGTAGGGCAGATTGAGGGCCTTAATGAAGTGGTAAAAACAGGTGACTCCTGGGTGACAGAGATTGTCATGCAGGGTCCGGAGTCGGTCCACTTGTGCGCTGGCACATGTACTTCGAGATAGCGCATCGGGGGGCTCGTTGAGCTTACCAGGGCGATACAAAATCTCTTAATTGTAGGTGGAGAGCTCAATCCTCCACCTCAAGATTTTATCGTTTTTGATCTTGCCCCGCTGTGTGTTGTTGAACATGAAGGCAACCGACCATTGGTCAGTGAGGAGAGTGAATCTCCTGCTGGCCAGGTAATGCCTCCAATGTCGCACAGCTTCAACGATCGCTTGGGCCTCCTTCTCGACGGAGGAGTGCCGAATTTCGGAGGCATGGAGGGTGTGGGAAAATAATGCCAAGGGCCAGCCGGCCTGGTTGAGGGTGACGGCCAGAGCGATGTCTGATGCATCGCTCTCGACTTGGAAGGGGAGTGTCTCGTCGACCGCGTGCTTTGCGGCCTTGGTGATGTCGGCCTTGATACGGTCGAAGACCTGATGAGCCTCGGCCGTCAGTGGGAAAGCGGTGGATTGAATGAGTGGGCAGGCCTTGTCCACATAGTTTGGGACCCACAAAAAGAACCCCAGGCATTGTTTGAGGGCCTTGGGGCAGTGGGGGAGGGGAATTCCATGAGGGGGCGCATGCGATCGGGGTTGGGCCCTTGAACTCCGTTCTGAACCACGTAGCCAAGGATGGCTAATCGGTTCATGCTGAACACACACTTCTCCTTGTTGTAAGTGAGGTTGAGGAGAGTGGCGGTGTGGAGAAATTTGGAAAGGTTAGCGTCGTCGTCCTGCTGGTCATGGCCGCAGATGGTGACATTGTCCAGGTACGGGAAAGTGGCCCGCAGTCCGTACCGGTCAACCATTCGGTCCATCTCCCGTTGGAAGACCGAGACCCCATTGGTGACGCCGAAGGGAACCCTAAGGAAATGGTAAAGGCAGCCGTCTGCTTCGAACGCAGTGTATGGGTGGTCCTTGCGGATGGGGAGCTGGTGGTAGGCAGATTTCAGGTCCACTGTCGAGAAGACCCTGTATTATGCAATCTGATTGACCATATCATATGGGAGGGGGATGGCGTGGGAGGGGGTACACGTTGAGCTGCGTGTACCGGTTGACGTACTGACTGTAGTCAACGACCATCCTTTTTTTCTCCCCGGTTTTCACCACTACCACTTGGGCTCTCCAGGGGCTGTTGCTGGCCTCGATAATACCTTCCCGCAGCAGTCACTGGACCTCAGACCTGATGAAGGTCTTGCCCTGGGCTCTGTACCGTCTGCTCCTGGTGGCGATGGGTTTGCAATCCGGGGTTAGGTTTGCAAAAAGGGAAGGCGGGTCGACCTTAAGGGTTGTGAGGCCACAAACAGTAAGGGGTGGAAACGGCCCGCCAAATTTCAAGGTTAGGCTCTGGAGGTTGCTCTGGAAGTCCAGGCTGAGTAGCAAGGCAGTGCAGAGGTTGGGGAGGACGTAGAGGTGGAAGCTACTGAACTCTACGCCCTAGACGGTGAGGGTGGCAATGCAGTACCCCCGGATCGCCACGGAGTGGGATCCGGAGGCCAGGGAAATTCTCGGGTTAGCGGGGTGTACCGCAAGGGAGCCATGCCTTACTGTAGTGGGGTGGGTGAAGCTCTCAGTGCTCCCGGAGTCCAGAAGGCAGGATATCTCGTGCCCATCGACCTTCACCTTTGTCAAAGTGGTCGCGAGGTTGTGCGGCGAGACTGGTCAATCGTGACCGAGGTGAGACGCGGCTGGTCGTCGGCGGTTGCAGGCGATGAGCGGCCGGATGTGGTGCTCGACAGGCAGGGGTCCTGAGGCGGGTAGGATGGCGGCTCCCTCGGGCCGCACGTGTTGTGAGTAGAGCAAGATGCCGACGCCCATGGGCTGCACGTGGTCCAAGGAGGGGAAGGTGGCGGCACCCACTGGCCTCACGTGGGGGATACCGGGACAATAGCGGTGATTGAGCTGGCCTGGCACACTGCAGCAAAATGTCCCTTCTTGCCACAGGCCTTGAAGAGCGCGCTCCACGCCTGGCTGCGCTGCCGGGGGTGTTTTGACTGTCCACAGAAGTAGTATTTGGGTCGCCCCGGGGTTGGTTGGCTGCCGGGCGGCGCAGGTGTGGGGTTGGCTGGGGGTGGTCACTGATGGGGTGGCCATCGGCAGGGTCCACGATGCACAGTGGGGGTGTGCCATGCGATCGGGGGCATAGGCCTGTACGTTGCGTGAGGCGACCGTAAATGAGAGCGCTAGTTTTTTGGTCGCCACAAGGTCAAACGTAGCCCCTTCTAAGAGGCGCTGGCGGATGTAGTCAGACCCTACACCCATAACGAACGCATCTCTCATCAGCAGGTTCGAATGTTCAGTGGCCAAAATGGCCTGGCAGTCATAGTCTCTCACTAGGGCGAGCAGGGAACTCCAGAAATCTTCCACAGACTCACCGGGAATTTGGTGCCGCGTGGATAGGAGATGCCTGGCGTAGATTTTGTTGGTCCGCTGAGCGTAATCCACCTTCAGTAGTGCCATGGCTTCTGCGTAGGTCGGTACGTCCTGGACGAGGGGAAACACGTTGGTGCTCAGACGCGTGTACAGAATCTGGAGCTTCTGCGCTTCTGGGATTGCGTCTGGCACAGACCCGATGTATGCTTCAAAACACGCTAACCAATGTTCAAAGTCTTTTTTGGCGTTGTCTGCTTGAGGATGCAGCTGCAGGCGATCCGGCTTGATGCGGAGGTCCATCTCTGCAAAATCTGTGTGTAATAAATTGATGCACTATCAATTACGACGAGACAAGAGTAGAATGTAATCAAGGCTTTAGTACAGAGATGTGTGGCCTCCCACAGCAGCTGACGAAATGCCTGCTGTACGGAGAGCACACATATTTATACTCCGCCTACTGGGCGGAGCCAGCAGGCAGGGATCTACGGCCTTACTGTAAAACCCATATATACAGTACAATACATTAGTGGTGACTACCACACAGGATAGTTCTATTGTTCCTGGGATGCCTGGAGATGATCTTTTTCCTAGGCTGTTAAAAACGTCTGAGCTGCAGCTTTTGTGTATCTGCAAGCTGCAGCCTGTCTGTCCCTGACTTTGACCATGTTTCCCAGCGATCTTTGCGGGAGGCTATTTTAGATGGCCACACTACAAAGGAAGTGGAGATGTTAGAAAACTTGACTGCACTTTTAAGGTCAATAAGTCACCATGGATGGGATACATCCGAGGATGTGGAGAGAAGAAAGAGTGGAAATTGCAGAGGTTCTGGGCCCTCCTTAGGTATAGGGGGTGGTGTCAGAGGACTGCATAGTTGCAAATGTGGTACTCTTCTTTGAACAAAAGTGTAAGGATAGACGCACCGTAAGAAACTACTGTGCAGTTTAAGTGTAGTCTCGTATACACTTCAAAACTCAGCCGAATTTAACTTACACTTCTCGGATGCGAAATACAAATCTTTTATTGTGTCTATTGATTATAATTGAGAGACAAAGATCTTCTTGTGGCTACAAATCAAGTGTTCTCAAAAAGCCCTTGCCAGCAACAGACTTTAAGAGAAATAATTGGCTTAATGAATGGTTTACAATAGATTTAACTTTCAAAAATACAGTAACAGTTCTTTGCTCAAAGCAAAACAGCTTGCACGAACTTCAAGAGTTAGAGTGGAAAAATGAAAATACGAAATAAAGATAGCGAGTAGTTAGATCAAAGGTATGGAGTGATCCTGGATTGAAAATGGCTTCCCGAACCTCTATTATTAAGGAACGTTATCAGTCTGACTCCATCTGTCCCGACCCCTGCAATGTGCTGATTGGCTTGGATGGGTCTCAAATGCATTTGGTTGGATGGTTAGTTGTCAATCATCAATGTGCAACATATATTCGAGTATGTTGCATTTGTAGATGTTTGTGTGTATTGGAATGTGATATATCCTTTCAATCAATTCTGGTTTCCACTGGTTTATTGCTGACTGCTTTTATCTAAATTCTGAACAATGGTGTGTTCTTGTAGTCATGGCCACCTTGGCTATGTATGCATACCTTTGCTATTTAAAAAATGGTCAGTTTATGATGTCAGTAAAATGTTGCATAAGCTCCAACTAGTGTTATGAATGTTTCAGATTCTGTGCTTTGCCACTGCAAATTCTGCAAGCTGTGTGTATTTGCAATCTACGTTATGCTTGAAGTTATATGATGAAATCAATTTTAACATGGATTTTAAACTGGGCTTTAGTATTGACATTAAAATGGCTTAATCAATTACCCTTTTACCTATCAGAAGTAGCCAGTTTCCTTCACCCACCAACTACAGGCCAGTTTAATCTCAATGGTGGGAAAGCTTTTAGAAATAATAATCTGGAACAAAATAAATAGTCAATGGACAAGAGTGGATTAATTAAAGAACATTACAGATTTGTTAAAAGCAGATGGTATTCAACCAGTTTGATTGAGTTTTTTGATTGAGGTAACATTGATTTGATTTGATTTTTTGATTTGATTTACTATTGTCACATGTATTACTATACAATGAAAAGTATTGTTTCTTGCATGCTGTACAAACAATACATACCGTACATAGGGAAGGAAGGAGAGACTGCAGAATATAATGTTACAGTTATAGCAAGGTGTAGAGAAAAGATCAACTTAATACGAGATAGGTCCATTCAAAAGTCTGATGGCAGTAGGGAAGAAGCGGTTCTTGAGTCGGTTGGTACGTGACCTCAAACTTTGGTATCTTTTTCCTAACAGAAGAAGGTGGAAGAGAGTATGTCAAGGGTGCGTGGGGTCTTAATTATGCTGGCTGCCTCTCTGAGGCAGCGGGAATTGTAGATAGAGTCAATGGTTTGCGTGATGGACTAGGCTACATTCACAACGTTTTGTAGTTTCCTGCAGTCTTGGGCAGAGCAGGATCCATACCAAGCTGTGATACAACCAGAAATAAGGCTTTCTATGGTGCATCTGTAGAAGTTGGTGAGGGTTGTCGCTGACATGCCAAATCCTTAGTCTTCTGAGAAAGTAGAGTCGTTGGTGGGATTTCTTAACTATAGTGTCGGCATGGGGGGACCAGGACAGGCTGTTGGTGATCTGTACACCTAAAAACTTGAAGCTCTCGACCCTTTCTACTTCGTTCCCATTGATATAGACAGGGGCATGTACTCCACTACGCTTTCTGAAGTCGATGACAATCTCCTTTGTTTTGTTAACATTGAGGGAGAGATTATTGTCGTTGCACCAGTTCACCAGATTTTCTATCTATTTCCTGTACTCTCTTCATTGTTTGAAATCCGACCCTCTACGGTGGTGTCATCAGCAAATTTGAAAATTGAGTTGGAGGCGAATTTGGCCACACAGTCATAGGTGTATAAGGACACAGCCTTGTGGGGCACCGGTGTTGAGGATGATGGTGGAGGAGGTGTTGTTGCCTATCTTTACTGATTGTGGCCTGTGGGTTCGAAAGTTCAGGATCAAGTCGCAGAGGGAGGAGTCGAGGCCAAGGCCATGAAGTTTGGAGATGAGTTTCGTCGGAATGATAGTGTTGAAGGCTGAGTTGTAGTCGATAAATAGGAGTCTGACATAGGTGTCTTTGTTATCTAGGTGTTCCAGGGTAGAGTGCAGGGCCATGGAGATGGTGTCTGCTGTGGACTGTTGCAGCGGTACAATGGGGAGTACATGGACTTCCAAAAGACATTTGATACAGTGCTACATAACCGGCTTGCTAGCAAAGTTGAAGCCAATAAAATGAATAGTGGAAGTATAGATTATGAAACTATTTAGCTGAGTGACAGGAAACAGATTCATGGTGAATGGGTTGTATTTTATCGGGATTTCCCAGTGGTCAGTACTCAGACTGAAGCTTGTCTTCAAAAAGTTTTAATGACTTAAACTTGGGTATACAAGATAAAATTGGAACAAGTGGGATTTTCCATCTCTTTTCCACCCACCCCCTCCCCCAACCCCAACCACACACACACACACACACAGCATGTATTGCAGAGGAGGCCCACCATTGACCAGCAGTGGGATCTTCTAGTCCTGCTGCAGTCAACAGGGCTACTTGTTGTCATACCCTCTGCTGCTGGAGAACCCCTGGCAAGGGGTCTCCATTGACTGGACTGAAAGATCCCACTGGTGGGAAGGGCTGGAAAATCTCCTTCCCCCCCCCCCCCCCCCCCTGTGAACTTTGAGAAAGACAGTTTAGACTTCAAGAACACACAGGCCGCTGGTGGAATGGGCAGATACGTGGCAGCTGAAAGAAAAGTGTGAAGTAATACATTTTGATAGGAAGATGGAGGAGAATCAAAATAAACTAGAGGGTTAAATTTTAAAGAGGATGTAGTATCAGCTGTCATCCCCATCCTTCACCAGCGCAGAGACACCTCGGTGGGCACCGGTAATAGATTGGCCTCTGGGGCACGTTCTGGTGAGCACCACTCAGCTGCTGATGCACATCAGGTGGAGGCAGCAGTTGAAGGTCTGCTGGATCCCAGGACCCAGCTGGGTCCCAGTCACATGATGAGCCTCTGGACCAGGTTGACCCGGTGCTGATGCAGGCACTACAAAGAACAAAGAAAATGACACCACAGGAACAGGCCCTTTAGCCCTCCAAGCCCGCACCGGCCATGCTGCCAGTCTGAACTAAAAGCCCCTAGCCTTCCAGGGACCAGATCCCTCTATTCCCATCCTATTCATGTATTTGTCAAGATGCCCCTTAAAACTAGGGTGCGGCTGTGAGATTCAGAGGGGGATGTCAGCGACCCTCAGCAGGTCCATAGCTGATTAAATGAGTCCTAGATGTTCCGGGCGCAGGCGATGGCACCAGCAAGCGTGGCACAGAGGCCAACAATGCTAAGGTGGCGACCGCAGTGGGGAGCCTGGTGCACAATGTCAGCAGCATGAGTGGATGTGTCCAAGGCATGGCTCAGTCAGCCATGGCTGAGCGCTTCGACAGCATGTCCCAGTCTCTGTAGGACGTGACCCAATACTAGGTCCTTGATGAGGTGTTGCGGGGCATGTCCCAGTCTCAGATGGGCATTGCTGAAGCCCTCCTGAACAGGTCCCAGTCCCATTGGACATGGCCAGGGCACAGGGCACTGTGGAACATGGCCCAGTCTCAGATGGGCATTGCTGAAGCCCTCCTGAACAGCTCTCAGTCCCATTGGACATGGCCAGGGCACAGGGCACTGTGGAACCTGTCCCAGTCTCAGATGGGCATAACCAAGGTGCTGCCCCGGTCACTGGCCCAGTCACAGGTGAGCATTGCCAGAGCACTCCAGAGCACGTCCCAGTCGCTGAGGAGCATCACTGAGGGTGTCAATACCATGCTGCAGACATTGGGGAGCCACCAGGGCTGGCAGAGTCACATGATGCAGCAGCAGCCGAGGCTCAATCCAACTGCCCCTCCGTCCTGAGGTGAACCCCAAGGCACCAACTGAGAGGAGGGCATGCTGGGTACAAACCTGGGGCCACCCTACAGAGTGGTGACGGCAGCCGCCTGCTTTCCGAGACCCAACCCACTATAAACGGCACGTCATGGAGTCAGCACCCAGAACTGGGAGGAGAGGGCACTGGGTACAAACCTGGGGCCACCCTACTGAGTGGCGACGGCGGCCGCCTGCTTCCCCGAGACCCACCCCACTGTAAACGGTGCTTCTTGGAGTCAGTACCCAGAACACGGCGGCACAGCTGTGTATGTGCCGCCGGCAAGTGCGCTAGGGCCCTCTGGCCCTGGAACCCCCAGACGATGCCCGCCAGGGGCATTAAAGGCCATGGGACGTCTCTGATCTGCATCTTGGGGACACACCTAAATGCAGCCGTAGAGCATGGAAGGCTAAACAGGTCGAGGATCACTGAGAGGGCATTGGGGGAAGGGGGGCACGTAGGTTAATTAATAAAATTTGTTGATTTTGACCAATATGATGCCTCCTGGAACTTTCGATGGCGGGGAATCCTGCCCGGGCATCTTGTTGGGCTTGGTCCATGTCAAAAGTTATATAGATTGCTGCCCAGGCAAACAGGTCATCCATAACCTCATGGATGCACTTGTGGACTCTAGACTTGAGATGTGTCAAAAGTCTCCAGTTGAGCCCTGGAATGATCCTGAGGCACAGACATTCAGGGCTGTGGTGACCTTGACAACCACTGAGAACGAGTATCCTCCTCTTCCACGTGGTGCCAAGTCCGTGAGGACATGGCACATGTGGCGCACTGTCCACATGTTGAGGCGGAGCCTCCTGAGGCATACGCTGTTCACCGTTTGTTCGAAAGACCAGCGACGCCCAAGGCGTACAGGCCCTCTGGGTCCCTCCCTGGCCTGATGGGTGGCTGGGTCCTCAGGGTATGGGGGGGGGGCTCTGCACAAGGGCCACTGCTTTGGATCTCTGTCAACGTTGCTGCCGCCTAGCCTGCTAGCAGCACCACTAGGGCAGCTTTTGCGGGGTCCAAGATATCGTCCATTCCATATCTGTAAGAATTGGGAGAGGGTGTGAGACGGACAACCAGCAGTGTCTCCCATCCCGGGAGTTCCCGTTCCACTCCACCCCCGCACCCCCACCCACACACTCCCAGCCGCAGTGGGGGCCTCTTCTCACGGGAACCTAAACCCTGTATCCCAGACACCCGCACTTAACCTGGACCGGGCGCCGGCCCCCTCCCCAGTGCACACACTGACCCTCTGGTTGCGGAAATGTCCCCGGTGCTGGGGCCCAGCCCCTGGGTGTTTGGATGTTAGCTGCTGCATCCTAGGTGTTGCCTCCTGCAGTGTTCAGGCACAGTGTCCAGGCAGCAGGGTCTTATTGGGATGCTAGGCAATAACTTCCACATGCTACATAGCATGCCTACCCACGGGGATCCACTTGGGAGGTGTGAAGTACTCATTTAACTATGATTGCTAATCCCCAATTAGGTATAGCCTTCGGCCACAAGGCTAGAGCCCCCCACAGTCAGTGGGAGTAATGACTGGTCGGTGGGGCAGGTGGGTAGGGGCTGCGGCTGTCTTCGGAACGACACGATGATTCAGTGGTTGGCATGGCGGACCAACAGGCACTGAGATACCCATCTTCAGCCCAGGACATGCACGACCCGCCCCCCCTCCCCCCCGATGGCGGCCCACCCCATACGAGGCTGGCCCCCCGCACTCCCCCTCTCCCTGAGCACCCGGGCAGCAATTCCAGTGCCCCTGAGCTCATTGCCCAATAACAAAGGTGGCTACTCACCTCCTCTGGTCCCGTGGCAGCCATTCCACAAGCTTCCCGATTTTAAAAAGGAGTACTAATCAGCGCCCACATGACCATTTGCTGGGGAGGCCGTTCAATCACGGGAGGCTGTTAGATAGGGGGTCGCTCCCAATAATTGAGTGGAGATTGGGCTTAAGTAGTGATTATTAGTTTCTCGCTATGCTGTGGCGGGATCCGTATCTCGCCAACGGGGGCAGGCCAGTTAGATCAGAAACAGATTGGCGCCCGACCCGGTCCTAGATTTTGGCCTCTCCTGTGATTTAACGGCATTGTTGCGTTCTCGTTTAAGCCCAGCGCGGCCATTAAATCACACCTGGAATCAGAGAACAGATATGCTCCATGTTTCTGATGAAGGCCTGGTTCGGGTGTGTGTGCCACAAATGCATTGCTCCAGTATGGTGAAAAAAAAAGCAGAGTGCATCCAAAGTATGGAAGTTATTGATAAATCTTTATAAGGCTCTAGTTCGATGCCAGCTTCAATACAGTGTTTAACTCTGGGCACTTAGTAAGGATTTGAAGGCATTTGAGAGGGTACAGAAAATATTTAGTAAGGTTGCGTGCAGCATGGTGGCAGAGTGGATAGCATTGCTGCCTCAGCGCAAAGGACCCGGGTTCAATTCTGACCTTGGGCGACCGTCTGTGTGGAGTTAGCATATTCTCTCCGTGACTGCGTGGGTTTCCTCCGGGTGCTCCAGTTTCCTCCCACAGTGCAAAGATGTGCAGGCTAGGTGGATTGGCCATGTTAAATTGTCCTTAGTGTTCAAAGGTTAGGTGCGGTTACTGGGTTATGGGGATAGGGTTGGGGTGTGCGTATAATGTGTATAGGGTGCTCTTTCAGAGTGTCAGTGCAGACTCGATGGGCAAAAGGCCCCTTTCTGTACTGTAGTAATTCTATGATTTGAAGGCGTTCGAGAGGGTGCAGAAAAGATTTACAAGAATGGATCCAGGGTTGGGGAACTTCAATTATAAGTATAAATTGGAGAATCTAGGCTGTTCTCCATAGAGAAGATTACAAGGAGATTTCACAGAGGTCTCCAAAATCAGTAGAGATAGAAAGGGAGAAATTATTCCTACTGAGACGGAAAGGTTGAGGTAGAGAACCAAGTGACATCAATTTAAGGAGATTGGCAATAAAGACAAAGGTGACATGAAGAAAAGCTTTAGTAGGTAGTGTGGCGATGTTCTGGAATGCACTGCCTCAGTCTACTGGAGGTAGATTCAATCAGGGCTTACAAAAGAGAATTAGATGAATATCAAAATGAATAAAGCAGGGAAAGAACACGCGAGGGGTGTAGCTAAATTGCTCTTGTTGAGAGCTGGCATGGAGCTGTTAGCCAAACGGCCTTCTGGTGTGCTGTAACCATTCCATGATTCTCTGCTGGAGAATGCAAGCCTGTGGGTGAGGACAAGGTGGGATTCAACAGCTTAATAGCCTGTCAACATTCACACATGAAGAATGAGCACCCAGGCCTGATCATCAACAGGACAGCATCCCACTGAAGATTCAGCAATTTAGGAGAGGGGGCACATATAAATAATAAGTGTAAAACACCAATTTGGTTTGTACAATTTATTAACATACTTTAGACAGCCCCACTGGCATCAAAGGAATAGAGAATCAAACAAGATGTAAAACAGGCTGTCAATTTACTGCCACCCAATTTGCACTACAGGCAAAGAACAATTTCACTGCATTATCTTTTACAATGAAAATAAACACTTTTAAATAAAAGCACTGACAAAACAAACCAGGGTACACAAAATATACAAACCAAACGGTAGCTACCATTGGAATAAGATTCAGATTATTCAATGCATGCACCATGGTAACACTAACAGGATAACACTAACAGGATATCTATACTCAGAGCTCAGTAACACTGTATATGCGAGTTGACCGATGGAATTATAGCATAGGCAATACAGGTGAACTAATTATGAAATGGTCTATTATAAACTTGTTTATAATAGAAATAAAGCAATAATACAGCAATGGTTATTGCATGGTAGACATTTGCAGTGATACACTGTGTGCAGATTCAACAATAACAAAATTGCAACACATTTTGAGAAGAAATAACTAAATAGGGTTATTACCTTTTGCCACAATCATACAAAAAGTTATGTCCAGTCTAAAATGGGATGAGTGGCAACCAGGCTTAAAATAATTCTTTCGTAAAATGCAACAGATCTCTGGATTGTGTATGAGAGTTGGTGCCTTCCATTCTCTTAAATGGACACTAGGGTTAGATTCTCCTATTCATTATCAATGGGAAGAAAGTCCAGTCATTTAGTATTTGCGAAGACTCAACAGAAACCAATTGCACTGTTTCTGCAATTAAATTCACATTTAATTAGGATTCCACTCATCATATCAAAACAAAACACTTTTAACCAACAGCCATTCATCTAAAAATTTCATCTTGGTTATGGAATAGTAACCAATTTTCCTCAACTTTAAGAAATTCCTAAAATTAAAAGCAAAAATCCACAAACTCAACCATAACCAATGTAAGTGGTCTGCAGAGCAGTTTCAATCTTTTAAATTTTGCTGTATTACTTTAAAAGTTTTCAGATTTATCATATAGATAAAGCTCTTTAAATTTGAAGGTCTTCAAAAAAAAGTGCACTAGAAAGAATTCAGTCACCTTGCAAGTCATGGAAGTCTTGGATTAGTAAATACGCTGTTTACAAAATTGCTGATCCTTGACCTTGCCAGCATACCTCACAACTCCCATTAAACCCATCAGCATAATCATACAATCTCTCACAAGGGAGGGTGGCTGCCTTGCATGTGTTCTATATGCCAATTCTTAAAAACACTTTTAAAGTGTTAAACTCTTCATCAATGGTGCAGAGACCCAGTATAAGCAGATCTTTCCCTTATCCAGAGCCAGGCAAATGCAGATTCCCCAGGCACAGAAAAGGAAAACACATGCATCTCGTCTTTAGCAAAATATTGCTTTTTCATAGATAACATATATGTCTCCTTACTCAGTCCTAATACTGCATTATATATATATATATATTACACACACACACACACACACATACATACACACTGTTTCTGGATTACAATGTTCCTGTGTACAGAAGAACAGGGATTAAAACACGAGAAATACTTCTGAGAAATATCATAATTCAGGCACTTAACATATTCCCGACAAATTATTGTCTGCTATTTTAACAATAATTTTTTAAAAATCAAAAGTATTTTTTAAATTTAGACTGCAACAGAAATTGACACAAATATGCTCGACTTTCATACTCTTTACCGTGTAAAGCAGTACGATAATAGGTCATAATGCCAAATATTTCAGTAGAGTAGCTGAAACCTATTCTACCAGTTTAACTCTTCGGTACACATATGCTGACAATACTCAGAGAAGGTATAATTGGCCTCAGTACCTTTGCTTGAGAAGGGCAGGTAAAACAAAGTTTATATCTACATCACCAGATCTATATCCAGGGTCTACTACTGCAATACTTTGTGAAGCTGTTGGAAAGTGAGGACAAACAAGCCTCGAGTCTGAAGTTCCTTGTGTCGGAGCTGCTGCCATTTATCTAGGTCCACACAAAGAATGAGTATATACGAAGGGAGGCCGGTGTCCACCGAACCCTCCCTCAGCAAAAAATCTTAATATCCAAGGAAAGGAATGTCAAACATAAATGGAATTAAAAAGCACCAATGTGAAATTTGGTTCCCACTAACTTCTTAAGAATTTTAAATACTGAAAAGGTAAATTGGAAGTCTAAAGGAGTTGATGAGAAGGAACATTGGAAGTCTCAAGGAGCTGATAAGAAGGACTCTGTCCCCAGTCTATGAAATGAAGCATTAACCCACGAGAAGGAAATATGTGCATTTATAAAGCACTTTACCATTGTCTCAAAAGTGCATGTTAGGTATAATGAATTACTTTGAACTACAATGATCTTTTCTCATAACAGAACCTCATAAGCAGCAAGATGATGAATGAGCTGTTAATCTGTTTTCTTGGTGGTGTTAGTTGAGAGAGTTATGTTGGGTCAAGTCATCAAGTCACCAGGCAATCACTGCTCTTAATGGGATTGTAGGGCCTGAACAGGTAGGCAGGGTCTCAATTTCACATCCCAGCTGGAGGTCAGCACTGCATTTGAAATGTCAGTCGAGACCAAGAGGGTCGAGTTCTTGGTGACGGTTTGAACTAGCTAACTTCAGACACAGAGGTAAGTTCTACTCTGCTAAGTTGCTCTCACAATACAGAAATTAACTATTATGCGAGACTGGTTGCATGAGTAATGAATGCAGCGAAGGTGAGTGCTGGACTTCTCTGACCAGCCAGCTGTACAAATACTACACAACCAATTCTAAAAATGTATCGCCTCTGCTATCATGCAAGTTCATTAAGTATGACATTTGCCAGAGCTGAAACTGAGACACATACAGCTGTAAAGAATCACACAGGAGTTGATCATTTCCTTTTACTTTGAATCAACTATGCACACACACATGCCAGACAGCAATGAATTCTCCCCTTTTATCCAGAGTACTCTGGATAGTGGTTACTGTACTGGCATATGCACATAATATTTTGTGCTCAGTGAATTGTGTACACCAGGGCACGCCAAGACATCTTAGCTAACAGGTTTACTCACTGGCTGTTTCATTGACTTGAAACAGAAATAGCATAGTATCACTGACAGGTAACACAAACTCCTGTCACATGCCCAGTAGACAGATTGGCAGTATAGTCAACATTAGATATAGAACAGTACAGCACAGAACAGGCCCTTCGGCCCTCGATGTTGTGCCGAGTAATGATCACCCTACTCAACCCCACGTATCCACCCTACACCCGTAACCCAACAACCCCCCCCCCCCCCTTAACCTTACTTTTAAGGACACCACGGGCAATTTAGCATGGCCAATCCACCCAACCCGCACATCTTTGGACTGTGGGAGGAAACCGGAGCACCCGGAGGAAACCCACGCACACGCGGGGAGGACGTGCAGACTCCGCACAGACAGTGACCCAGCCGGGAACCGAACCTGGGACCCTGGAGCTGTGAAGCATTTATGCTAACCACCATGCTACCGTGCTGCTCCTTGTGGTATTCTTGTGGTATGCTTCAATTGATCAAAACAGAACTTAACACACCCAACCTTCTCAAAACACAGAGAGCCGAGGGAAGTGACTGTCTCTAACTCTCTTCCCTCACCTTTCCATCTCCCTGAAATCTTCAAGTTGTTAGAATCTTAACATTCATTTACTTGTTTTATTTGATGCTCTTTTCAACCTTGGTGATTTCAAGCACTGGGTCCTCATCTACGTTTGTATATTATTGTGGACGGAGCTCTCAATTGTCCTACTCTGCATACAAAGCATATGTTATTAATAATCTCACTATTCATTGTACTTCAACAGCCCAAATGTACATGCTTCAATTGTCTGTTTCTGGAAAAATAATCTTATGTTATCTTGCAAATTAAAAGCATTTATGTTCATCATTCAATATTCATAATTTAGGATATTATTGCTAGGATACTTTCCACATTGTGACCTTACCGTCAGCACCAAGTACTCAGTTAATGCACACAGCCCCAAGGATGTGTTTCAATTCCAATTTCATGACAGCATCCCATATTGCATCAGTGTGGCATTTTTCAATTTCTCACCCTCTGGTTCTCCAGGAAGTTTAATATCAGCTGCCAACACATTGGGGGCAGTACTGTGCTGTGTATCTTTGACTGATAAAAACTGGATTGACACCTTCCTTGTAAGGAACTCTTCCAGCCAGTCGACAACATATTGCACAAAACTCCATCCAGCTGAATTTCAATCCAGATTCCGGGGCGAAAGGTCAGTTTCTAACCTACTGCACCATCCGCCTCCACAGGCCCTCTTTAAATATGACAGCATTGCTTATTGTGATTACAGCAGTCAGTCTTTAATCAAATACACTGAACTAATTTGAGACATTCGACTCAGGATTGTGGGATTATCCGCACATTAACCGATACACCTCAATATTGTGCGTCAAAAGTCTTGTGCAATAAGCGTCATCATTTGACAAATCTGAAATGGTACACTGCTCAAAATAGTCCCTCGCACAGATTTGGAAGAACAGAATTGCACGACTCTTGATTTTCATAGCTCCAATGGACCCAACATCACACACCCAGCAATACACTTTCTTGGAAAGTCATAACACAGGTGTAATTTAAATGGCATTTTTTAACTGGTGTGCCTCTCATCAAAATTGGTGGAGGAGTGTAAGAATGATCTTGTGGTTTATAACTCCATCTCAACCAGTTTAATTGTTCAATCTTAACCATTCTAAAGGCCTATGCTCTCGGAGAGCTATGTATAAAATCTACAAATTAGCTAATGCATCAGATAATTAATGCAGTGAGTAGCTGAGCAATACAAAACAAGAAAATTCCCATGCTTGATTTATGGTCTGTGCTGAGTTAACTGATCTCAGCTGCAGCACCGTGAAGGGCATTACAATCAGCTTCAGCAGCCAGTCTACATACAAAAGGTACAGGAGCTAGTTACACACAGCAGTCAAAATACCGTAGGTAGTAGCCAGTTAAACACAGCCGTTTACATACTGTAGACATAGTTGACAGTTGCATAGCAGTCTAAATACTGTAGGATACAGGAGTGACTAATACACAGCAGTTAACATACCAAAGGTATAATAGACAGTTGCACAGCAGTCTAAATACTGTAGGGTACAGGAAACAGTTACAAACAGCAGTCTGCATAATGTAGTACAGGAGAGTTATACTCTTTTTATACTGTAGGTACAGGTAACAATTAGACTGTAATCTATTCAGTGTAGATATAGCAGATAGCTAAACAGAATTGCGTAGATACAGGAGACAGTTAAACACAGCTGTCTATATACTTTTGGTGCAAGAAATGGTTACACATGCAGCTTGAATGACAATTCTCCTCTGCCTACATACATCTCTCTGCTGAGCTCTCGCCAATAAACGGATAGCTGTCTTGCCTATATATTAAAGTCCTCGGGTGGGTAACACTTACACTCCTAATACAGTGAAACCAATAGATAATGCTGTAACAGTAATGCCTATTATTCCTACTTTGTGCAGTGACTTCTCTCAGCTCACACATAAAAGAACAAAGTACTTTGTCTAACAGACTGTGAGAAAGGAGTAGAGAATAAAATAGTGAAATGGAACGTTGGGCTCTGATGCACACCTATTAAAAAAGGATAAGTACAGGGGCAATATTTTCTGTTCAGTGTATCTCCACCATTCTCCATTTCACAATTAAAAAGCCATTTCCTGAAATTTCAGAGGTTCTTCAGCCCTCCAGTTAATGGAAGCTAGAGAGAAATAGCATTAAAAAGATGGGTACATTAAACACAGAGCTCCTACTGGACATTTCTCCATTTCTAATTAATCATTTTATAAACACTGGTAAAGTCACTCCTCATCCAGGTATGCAAGTCGCACATGTCCTGGCGCAAGAGATAGAGTAAATACAGTAGTGCTGATGGAAGAGTCACATTCAGATACAATGCTTCATGCCAAGCTAGAAAAATCCACAGAATTTAAACTCAGCCAGAAAGTTAAATCCAGATGAAATTTCAGATCAACTGCGACCAGCAGGCAGCTCAGCTGGTTAAGACCAGTGAGTAGTTGAGCTGTACAATCCATGAAGGATTCAGATTTGATCTGTTCGGATACAAGAGTTGGAGTTTCAGAGTTCCTGGATGCGGATTGTGAAGGAACAATTAAAAACTGTCGAGGACTTCTGTTTCTGATTGCTATTCAGTAACCCCTGCTGGAAAGAGAGCATGTGTTGAGGACAAGCTGTGATGCCAGCACCATCAAATAAGCTTTCATTGCTCAATGCATCAGCCAACACTCAACACATCAGCTTACCCATGGCTACCGGGTAAGCTACCGGACTGCCAGCAGCCTCTGAACCATATCTCAGCTCGAGCCAAATCGTTCAAAAAGGGGAGAAGAGAAAATCAGAGGGGAAAATTAAAACGTGACAAAATTGGCAATTTAAAAGTAAAATATTTGGTGATTATATTTTGGTACACTTTCATTACGAGCCTAAATTCTGTGGAAAGTTGTCTGGCAAAACTAGAGGTGCGGAAGTGATTTTCTCAGTACACAATACCAGCGAGAAGCCTCACCCATCTGAAATTCAAAGGTGTGCTTTCCACACTTTTCTGTCCATGTTTGGCAACGCTCCCCATCACGAGTGCTTATTCATGAAATGATGCTCCACAAACAGGCATGGTATCAGTGTGGATTAGCATCATAATGCACTGGATCCAAGAACAGCTGTGGTGAACTTCTCTCCCACGTTACATAACATAAAGGTTAGATTTTCCCCACAGCACATGGTGTATGACACTTAAAATAGGATACTGCTTATAATTAAACGACTGAAATACAACATATTTCATCAGGGAAAAGTTCACCGTAAGATTTAAATTTAGGTCCCCTCTCAGCATCCACACAATACATATATCATATAAAAAAACCCGAGAAATTGCAACACAGCAGATGATCATTTGGCCATTAAACCTGTTCCGGCTCTTCAACTGGCCTGGTCTACTGTAATCCCGTTTCCCTAACCTTTCCCTGAAACAGAGATCACTTTGTATAAGAGGTAGATACTGCATAATGTGGATCAGGGCCAGAATGGTCACCTGGACTAGTTTGGATTACCTCAGGGGATCAGAAAGAAAGATTTCCTATTCCCACCTCCCTTAGTTTGCCTGGGTTTTAAATCTGGTTTCACATCACTCCCATAAGATTATATGGTTTCTGGGTGGGGTAGGGAATATATTTATTATGATGCACAAGGCATAACATTTGTATGGACCAACTGGTCTTTTCCTGTTTGTCATTTTCCATATGCTTATTCATCCTTTCTTTTACATTCTTCCCGTTCAAATATTTTCCAATTCCCTTTAAATGTCATTATATTTTCTTTTTCAAACCATGTAACAACCAAGTGATATTGGTTTAAAAGCTTCCACATAAGCAAAGGGCATTTAGAACCATTATTAAGGGAGAATGAGATTAGCTTATCACAGAATTCAGTCATTAAAAATATGAGGCCAGCTCTCTCTCTCTCGGACTCTGGGGATAATTATTGAAATTAATTTGGACCATTTCTATCTCATTACTGATGGGCAGGGCATCTACAGCATAAAACTGCAGCATGATGAGAACAATCAGCCAGGGTTCAGCTCGAGTGCTGGCTGTCCTGGTTTCAACCACAGTATTTACACCTTTCTGACTGCAGACTACTTCTTGGAGGTAACAATAAGCTAACACAGAAGCAAACCAATGAAAATAAATCACGTGGCTCTAAATCAGAACAAACCAGTTTTCCAAGTTTCTGTGCTCATTAGAACTCAGGAATACTTTGTTAGGTTATTGTGGGAGGTGGTTTGTCCTCAGTTTATCTTGCTGTTATTCCGATTTGTATTGTCCTTGCATTCCACGACTGACAGGGCAATAAGCATCTGGGCAGCATAGTAAGTGGCCATGATGATGGCCCGGGAGTAAGGCACAGGGAAGCAAAACTTATTGACAGCAATGGTGAGGTCAGACACCATGAAGAGCACAGCTCCGAGACAGGCACATAGTTTGGTCCACGTCCAGAGGTCGTTGAAGAGTTGCACCCCCGCAATGGCTCGCCAGCCCATGAATCCAATCAAAGCGATATAAACTGCCACCAGGTAGGTGAAAGGGCCAGAAAGGTATGGATAGAGCAAGCAGTAACAGATTCCACAAATCACCACCACTCCACAGCCAGGTTCAGGATTTAGGGGCTTCATTCCAAAGGCCGAGGTGTAGAGAATGTGCGAGATGGCGAACATGAGCAGGCCTGAGGAGTTAGTAAGAGAAAGCATTGTAAACAGTACAGTTTTCTGGTTTAAAATACAGAGATTAAATACTCCCAACATTGGAAGTTTAAAATAAAGACAACTGATTTTATAAAGCTCTTCAAAATGGCTCCACTGATAAAAATACTTTCTGGAGTGGGACAGGTTAATTCAGTTCATAAAAGTTCCTGGTTTGGCGTCCAAATAACCACGAGTTAGCTGATCACGGGTTGGAATACAACTTGTTTCAACACTTATGGCTAGAGAGAGGAAAAAGAAAAATAATTTATGGTCCTCACCCCAATAATCCCCGTTCGGAAAGTGTGCATCCATAGCCATGGTAGGATGGGTGGGATTGCCATGATATACTGACATTGAATATTCAAGCAATACTCACTGCCCATAGTCACAACAAGAATTGAACAGGCATTTGAGGAGATAATAGAAGATTATCAATAAGTGTGGAAGCATGACATATAGAAGTTGGTGGCTTCATGGGAAATGTGTGAAGTGTTGGCTAGTGTAGACTTGAGAGATGAACAGACACTTCCAACACTGATGAAGGTTCAACTCAATTTTATTAACCAGTTCTAACTAACTAACACACGATGACTGTCGGTCCAAATGATGCTAACTTAAACTAGAGACCTAAGCCTTGTCCGAACCAGTTGATTCTCTCAGCACGTGGTGTGAGTCTGTGCTGGGCTGGATGAGTTCTTGTTACACGGAGAGGCAGCACCCAGAATGAGTGGGAACCGTGGTGCCCTCTGCCTTTATAGTGTGTGTATTCTAACTGGTGATTGGCTGTGGTGTTTGTACATGTTGATTGGTCCCTGTGTGTGTCCGCACCATGATATACTGGTGTATATTATGACAAAGTGTAGTGAGAACAATATACCTCTGTTCTTTAATATTCCTTCTGTTCCTTAAAAAAATAAGGAGTTAACATTTTGGACATAATACATTAATATAACAAAGCCCCAAATTGGAAAAAGTAAAATATTAGATCAGTTCAGAGCATTTTGCCACCAACTAAACCCAAACAATTGATATCAGTGCTCATATATTTAGATCATTTGTATATAGCATCTGTTACATTGGCCATCAAAACATCTCTGGCATTTCTTTTATTAAAATACACTCAGAATAAAGGAAATAAAATTGTCACAGGGCAGCTGACAGGAAAGGAATGACAACAAAGATACAAGATACTCAGAGGCCTTATCCGGTCAATACAGACACTGTGGGGCCTCATCCCATTGGTACAGGTTTTACAAGGAGGAAGGTAAGTGACTGATTAGTTGGTAAGCATTTTCTCTCATCAAAACTGCAGGAATTTTTAAGTATAACATTGAAATGAAATGAAACGAAAAATCGCTTATTGTCACAAGTAGGCTTCAAATGAAATTACTGTGAAAAGCCCCTAGTCGCCACATTCCGGCACCTGTTTGGGGAGGCTGGTACGGGAATTGAACCGTGCTGCTGGTCTACCTTGGTCTGCTTTAAAAGCCAGCTCTTTAGCCCTGTGCTAAACCAGCCCCTTTTATTGAAATAATAAGAATAATACATTTGTTTTTACTAGATATGGACTACCAAAATAAATGCTTTTTTAAATAAATTTAGAGTATCCAATTCATTTTTTCCAATTAAGGGGCAATTTAGCCTGGCCAATTTACCTACCCTGCCCATCTTTTGGATTGTGGGGGTGAAATCCACGCAAACACGGGGAGAATGTGCAAACTCCACACGGACAGTGACCCAGAGCCAGGATCGAACCTGTACCAAAAGAAATTCAATCAGATCAAGGATCCACTTTCATGACAAAGTTATTCAAGGAAGTCATAGATATCTTAGGAATAAAGCAATTTTACTCAATGGCATATCATCGGCATTAAACTCTAAAGACCATGGTGGGGACCTGTAGGCAAGATTATACAAGGATTGGGATAAAGGAATTCAATTTGTACTATTTGCAAATAGGGATGCACCTAATGAATCATCTAAATTCAGTCCATTCAAGTTGATTTTTGGTCATAAGGTGAGAAAACCACTTAAATTGATCAATGAGAAATTGGTGAGTCAGTGGTCGGAGACTACGTTGTTGAGCTCTGTCAAACTTTAGGGAGAGATTAACTAGGGTTGTGTTGGCTAAGAAACATTTAGAATTGTTGCAACATGTGATGAAAAAATGAGGTGGATAAGAAATTAAAAATCTGTAGTCTTGTTAGTGGGGAGAAAGTACTAGTATTGTTGCCAATGGTGGGTGAACCATTAAAATCAAGATTTGATGGCCTTATCAAATTGAAAGAAAATTGAATGAGGTGAATTATTTGATAAGAACACCAGACAGAAGGAAAACTCGAGTGTGTCATATCAATATGCTCAAAAGGTATTTTGATAGAGAAGGAAAGAGTTAGTCGTAACTCAGGGAGAAGAGATAAATCCAGACGATTCTGAATTTGACATTCCTCAAATTAAATGGAATAATGAGGAAATATTTGGATTAATTATTGAGTTACTTTGTGACTTAAGAGTTAAACGATCTAAAAGAGTTATTACAGTCACATAATACTTTATTCCTAGATACAGTTCTAAGTATGAAAATAATTATGCATGATGTAGATATAGGAAATGCTATTCCCATTAAACAACATCCATATAGGCTCAATACACCAAAGTTAGCACAGGTACAAAAGGAGATCGACAACATGCTTAAGGAGGATAGCATCGAAATGAGTTGCACCAATTGGAGCTCACCGATTCTCATGGTTCCAAAACCAGATGGAACACAACGATTGTGTGTGGACTATACAAACAAAGTCAGATTAGTACCCTATTCCTAGTTTGGAAGACTGTTGAAAAGGTGGGACAAGAATATTGTATTATCAAACTTGACTTACTTAAAGGATATTGGCATGTACCTTTGTCAGACAGGGCGAAGAAGGAGGTTTCAGCTTTTGTGACGCCAAATGGGCTGTATCAACTTAAGGTCATTCCATTTGGAATGAAGAATGCGCCAGCAACATTACATAAGATTAACCAACAAGGTCATCTCGGATCTAAACAATTGTGCAGTGTACATTAACAGTATTCAATGAAACATGGAAGGAGCATTTGGAACATAAAACAACTGTTCCGACCATTAAAGGAAACTGGATTAATGATAATTTTGCTAAGAGTGAACTTACAAAAGCTCAAGTCACCTTCTTAGGCCATAACATTGGACATGGTCAGATGGTTCCATGGAATGTCAAAACAAACGTTTTTGGAGAATTTCCAATACCATTGACCAGGAGAGATGTTCTGAGATTTCTGGGCATGAGTGGTTTCTACCAGAAATTCGTGCCAAATTTCAGCAGCGTGGTTGCTCCACTGACTGAACTTCTAAAAAAAATATAACATTTTGGTGGACTGCAGAATGTCAGGAGGCATTCGATAATCTGAAGACTGTGTTAACATCACAACAGTGTTGATGACCCTTAATTATGCCAAGCCATTTAAGGTGGCAATTGATGCAAATGATATGGGTGTAGGTGCTGCACTGGAACGGGAAGGCAATGAAGGAATCGAAAGACCAATCGGATATTTTTCAAGAAAACTCAACCCAAAAGAGACCTTGACTTTGGTATCGGTGTTAAATATTTTAACACCTATGTTAGTAACAATTTATTTGACACAATTGTACATACGGATCATAATCCATTAAAATTATTGGACAAATTTAAAACACAAAACTATTCAGATTAAGTTTATTATTACAACAGTTTAATTTCCGAATTCTCCATGTGGCAGGAAGAGAACATGTGATTGCTGATGTTTTATGGGGACTATAACAAAAGACTAAAATGGACTATATTCATGTTGCTGTTTGCCTGTTTAAAAATGTAAAATGATATATCTTATAAAGTATACGTAATCTTAGAAAGTATACGGTATATGTAATCTTAGAAAGTATACAGTATATGTAACCTTAAGAAATGTTTAAAGTTACAAGAGTTTTAGATAATGAAGCCATCTGTTAACATTGCTGGTTCATTTATTTTTATTTTATTTTTTTTAAAAGGGGGAGGTATGACAATTGGAGAGTTTGGGGAATGTTGGCTTCTAAACCATTGGGACAAGTTAAAAGTTAAAACCCTGGATGTATATAGTGTGTTTGACAGCAATAGTCATGTTTTTAAAAATTCTTTTGCTTCCAGGAAACAGATGAAATTGACCAGGTGAATGGGGATCGACTGGGAAGGTGCCTGGGGAGTTAATGTGCTTTTGCAGCCCACAGAGATAATTTGTTTTTCAGTTTGGAGAGATGAGGTCATTGTTGGATGGTGGCCAGAAAAGCAGAGAGGTAGTCAGTTTGGAGAAGCTTTGAGAGAGAGAGAGAGAGAGAGAGAGAGAGAGGAGCTGAATTTGGAAATGCCTGACTCTGAGTCTACAATTCCTTCCCAGTAGGATAATTTTTCTTTAAAAGAGTAAAAATATTTTAAAGCAAAGCAGTATTGTCGGAAGACAAGAAAGAGGCCGAAACAACCTAGTGGAAGCCACTATTTGAAGATATTCAGCGAGAGTCTGAAGGGGTTCCAACCAGATCTAGATCTGTTTTATAAAGCTAGTATAATTGTATGGCCTGCTATTTTTAAGATCAATTAATAGCTATGTGTTTCTTTTCTTGTTGTTTGATTGGAAATTAAATAGTTTTGTTAAGCTGTTCTTTTCGGGTGTGAACTTAAAAAGTTTTATATGGTATTCATAATAAAATATTGTTCTAAAAATACCAAAGCCCTATTTTTCATGCAACACTCCTTGAGCGAATCATTCTTTCTGCACAGTGGTAAAATAAACTAAAATATCGGGGTTTTAGTCCAGTATCCTCGCCACTGGTCTGGGATCATAATAATCACTTGGGAGATGTGGTAAATGAAATAGAAAAGGGCATGGCAATAGTGCTAGGTAGAAACAATCAGATAGATAATGATAACTAGAATGTGGCAGAAAGGTTGTGCATAGTGCACCAGCAAATAAGTCCAGACTTTTCAAGAAAGGTAAAGAAAAACAGAATTAAAGGTTCTAGGCACGATTCTCTAGCCTCGTTGTGCACCAAAGCCGGTGAATAGCAGGAGAGTCCGAAAATGAGAACCAGGCCAGGCAGCAAACAGTTTGCGAAGCAACCGGCCGACTCCCACAGACAAAATCGGGATCCACCATAGCGTGGCAAGAAACCAATTAGTACAACTTAAGCCCTATTTCCATAGTTAACGGTAGCGAACCGATATCCAAAGACCTCCCAAGATTCAGCAGTCTCCTCAGCAAGTGGTCATGCTGGCGCCGATTAGTACTCCTCTTTTAAATGGTGAACCTGGCGGAAGGGTTCTGCAGATAGCCGAGGAGGTGAGTGACCATCTTTGCTCACAGGCCCCAGTGCTTGGCTGAGGTTGGCCTCCATGAGAGGGGGGAGGGTGGGCCGCTGGAGGGGTGGGGGGGCAACCGTGTGGGGCTCCACCATGCCAACTCCTGGATAATGTGTACCCATTCCAGGGGCAACCCTAACCCCTGCCTGTCTGCCCCACTGACCACCCATAAACCTCACCAACTGCCGAGGCTCTGGCCATGTGGTTGAAAGCTATTGCTAATAGGGAATTGGCAATCATTATTTAGTGAGCACTTCACACAACCCAAGGAAAATCTCATGGGTGAGCGGGCCATGTAGCGTGTGGGAGTCATTGCCTAGCATCCCAATCAGGCCTTGACACTGTGCCTGAACACTGCTGGAGGCAACACCCCATACGCAGCAGCCAACATCCAAACACCCAGGGGATGGGACACAGCTCTGGGGACATGTCCACAGCCTGAGGGTGCGTGAGTGCCAAGGGGAGGGGACCAGTGCCCAGTCCAGGTGAAGTTATGTACGAGTGTCTGGGGTGTGTTCAGGGGGGCTGCTGTGGCCGGGAGTGCGTGAGCTGGACATTCTGGGCATGCTGTTTGTCAGTTTAACACCCTCTCCCAATTCCCTACAGATATTATTGAACGCTATGGATAGTATTTTGGACAGGTTCTAATGGTGCTGCTGGTGGATCGGGCGGCCAGATGCCAGAGACGCCAACAGCAACAGTGTCTGCCGATGCTCGAGGCGGCGGCCCATGTGCAAGGACCCGCCCCACATCCAGAGGACCCAGCTGCCCATTAGGCCTGGGTGGCAGGCCCATGACTGCCAGGGTGTACAGTTGTCACTGGTCCTTTGAACAAATAAAGGGCAGCGCATTTCATATGAAGCTCCTTCAAAAAGATGGTGCAGCACCTGGGTCATGTTCTTGCGGACTTGACATCACATGGAGGAAAAGGACACATACAAAAAGACTAAAATGGACTATATTCATGTTGATGTTTGCCTGTTTAAAAACGTAAAATGATATATCTTATAAAGTATACGGTATATGTAATCTTAGAAGGTATACGGTATATGTAACCTTAAGAAATGTTTAAAGTTACAAGGGATTTAGTGGCCATCTAGGTTACTGCAGCTCTGAACCTCCAGGCCTCGAGTGGGGACCTGTGTGGCATCCCACAGGCGCATCAGACAGGTCACGGATGTCCTGTTTGCCCAGGCGGAGAACTATATAAACTTTGACATGGACCAAGCCCAATAGGTTGCCCAGGTAGCAGGTTTCTCTGCCATTGCTGGGTTGCACCAGTTCCAAGGGTTATAGATTGGACGCATGTCGCCTTGCTCTCACCGGGCCATCTGGCAGTGCTCTATGTTAACAGGATATACAGCTCGTGTGCGACCACCACATTAGGATCATGCACGTGTGTTCACACTTTCCTGGGGGTGTGCATGAAAGCGATAACCTGGGGCAGTCAGACATCCTTGGCCTCTTCGAAGACCATGCTAGGATGGGCAGCTGGCTCTTGGGGTTACCCGCTGAGGATCTGGCTAATGACGTTAGTATAGTGGCCAGAGACCACAGCGGAGACACGATAGAATGAGGTCCATGTGGCCAGCCAGGCTACCATTAAACAGTGCATTTTGGGAGGGTGGGAGTGCATTGTGGTGGGCTGCTGCATCCTCCACAACCTGGCACAGGGGTTGGGGGTGAATTGTGGTGGTCTACTGCGTCCTCCACAACCTGGCACAGCAGTGGGGGATGTGCTGGAGGTTGGGGATGAGGAATATGTGCCCACCTCCGAAGAGGATAATGAAGAGGCATCGGACCAGTAGGGGCTGGAGGATGAGGCAGGGGATGAACCAGAGGACCAGCTATATGCTGCAGGACAGGTGGCAGCGGCGAGGGCCCGGCAAGCCAGAGGGTCAATGAGGCCCTCATGCTCGCCCACTTCACTTAGGACAGGGCCTGGCCCGTAATCGCCACCCCCTTTTCTGCCTTCCCAGGGCATGTGTGACATCACTCCAGGATGCTGGATCACTGTTGAGGGTACGGGGTGAAGATAACCTGCAGAGAGCTGGGTGCTGGTGCTCCTCAATCTATGCCATAGTCTGACCCCTGCCTGTCTGCTGAGTGCTCACTCACACCCATCACCTGCACGCTGTGTGCCCGGGAAGGGAGGATGCCTGGAGAGATGGGTCAAGGGTTCGGAGGTCACCGCACATTGCGGGAGAAAGTGACAGAGGCGTCATATTGGTTGTGGTGAAGCGATTTTAATGTGTCACAGGAGTCCAGCAATGCCCCACTCTCCCCATTACCTCCTCACTCCCCCCTCACCCACTACCTAACCCCCACTAGCCCTCTCCCCACCCCTTCCCGGTGCCCTCAGTGATCCGCAATGTTCTTAGCCTTCCGTGCATTATCGCTACGTCTGTGTGTGTCAACAGGGTGCACATTGGAGGTGGAGGCAGCCAGCTGCTTACCCCATATCATGGCCTTCGCTGCCCCTGGCGGGCAACCACTGGGGGCTCTTGGACCGGAGGTCCCGGGCGCACTTTTCAATGGCACATGCACAGCCGTGCCACCCTGTCCCATGTGCTGACTTTGAGATGTGGCCTCAGAGGGGTGGAACTCAGGAGAGCTGGTGGCCACTATCCCCACTCTATCGGACGGGTCTGGGTTGGCACCCTTTGCCCCCTCCTGCCGGTCAGTGCCCATAGGACCCTGGGGTTCACCTTGAGGCAGAGGGGCACTTGGTTCCAGCCTGGATGTCCTGCATCTTCCGGCGGCTCCCTGATGTCTTCACCAAGGCGTCAATGCCCTCACCTTGCTCCTCAGCGATTGGGCCATGGTCCGCAGCGCCTCAGGCCATTCCCGTCTGAGGGAAATGTCACACAGCACATCATCAAGGTCAGCCTGATGCTCGGTGGCATCCCACAGCAAGGTGGTCATTCAGCTGAAGCCTCAGCCATGGCCGTCACTGACTGCGCCATGCCTTGGATACCTTCACTCATGCTGCCGACATCGTGCACCAAGCTCTCCACTGAGGTCGCCACCCTAGCAGTGTTGGTCTTGGTGCCACGCATTTCTGGTGACATCTCCTGCAGCTGTAACCTCTGGGACTCCTCAAATCAGCTGTGGGCCTGCTGGAGGATCACTGACATCTTCCTTCGAATCTCTCGGCCGCTCCCTAATGTCTCCACCAACTCCGGGATAGCATGGTCCATAGGCTCAGCATCTGGCTGGGACCCAGCTGGGTCCTGCGATCCGGCAGACCTCCGACTGCTATGCTATCCCCACCTGAAGTACATCAGCAACCGTGAAGTGCTCACTAGAGGGTGGGGATGACAGCTGTGACAAATCAATCGTGGCATCCTCGGAATTTCCTCCGAGCTGTTCTCATGGAACGCAGGGGAGGGGGCCACCCCGGATGGACCGGTGCCATAGGCTCGAGGACCTGCAGAAGAATGAACACGTGGTCAGTGGGAGGGATGGGTCAGTCTGTGTGGCAATAACCTACATGTGACAGGCCCTCTGGGTGGGGCCCAGTGGATCCTCATCTCTTTGGCGTGTGCCAATCTCCACATTGGTGACTGCTCTGTCGTCACCCACCCCCGTCAGATCCAGGGCCTGTTCCTCGAAGGTGGGGAGGATTCTTATGTCCAGCACCCCTTCGCCAGTCTGGGCCCTCTCCCAACGACTGTAGAAGAGCTTCTCCTGCGGAGACACAGAGAAGGCATCTTTAGCCGCACATGTGGTTGAGGGAGGGCGGGGGTGTTGAAGGAATGTCTGGGGGGGGGGGGGGGGGGGGGAAGGTCTCGCGGGGAAGGGGCATTGCTGTCAACTGACCAGTGTAGGTCCTTGACCTTCTCGGGACACTGATCCCATGTGGCATTGGCTGCCCTACGGCTCACCCTCCGCGACCCTCGGGAAACAGGACATCCCTCCTAGCCTCCACCACATCTTGGAGCCCACCCAAGTCCACGTCTCCAAATCTTGGGTCTGTCTTTTCGCGCTACGGCTGGGAGCTAAGTGGGATTGGCTGTGAAAATGCTGCTCGACCTTGTTAGCATGGTCCCGGCAAATCAGTGGCGAGCCTTCATTTCCAGCGTGATGTCCATGGGGCCTCGATTAGTGGCCCAATTAATTCTGAATACCGTTCTCGGTGGCTGCGGCAGTTCCCGCTCACTGAATTATTTCCAGAGAATAGCGCCCTTTGTATCTGAATGCGTACAAAAGGTAAGTCACTTGCGGGAGGAGTTGTCGGCCCCTTAAGAGTAGCTACGCTGTAGGACAGAGCATACAGGAAGAAACCATGCGAGCTTGTAGGAATGTTACTTCCTAAAAATTGGACGAATCAGATTGCCAAAGGTAACCTGGAGGACGAGTTCATATAGTGTATTGAAGACTATTTCTTTCAGAGCAGTATATTCTAGTGTTAACTAGGGAGCAGGTTATTTTATGTGCACTGAGATAGGATTAATTAATGACCTCATAGTAAAGGAGCCTTGAGGCAACAGTAATATTATCATGATAGAATTTCACTTTCAATTTGAGGGTGAGAAGTGCTGATCCAAGGCTCGTGTCTTTATCTTAAATCAAGGCAATTACAAGGTAATGAAGACAGAGTTGGCCAAAGTGAACTAGGAAAATAGGTAAAAAAAGTAGGATGGGGACTTCAGGTGGCGACATGTAGGTGGAGGTCGCACGTCAAGTGGCTCCTGATAGAGCCTTCATTTTTTGGTCCTTTCCACAAAGATTTGGGGGGAAATTTTGTATGATTGATCTTCAGAAGAGTGGTGGTAATCAGAGGATGTCAAAAACCCAACAGAAGAATATGGGACAAAAAGAACTGAGCGCTAGTCCACCTGGCAGCTTGTGTTCAGTGTGGAGTTCTGTGGGAGGAAAGATGGCAGGAGCAAACTCATTGGGCTGGGCTGCACCGATTACGGTGGACACACTGGCCAAGGTGATAGCGGTGGAGTTTAAGCGGCAGTTTGCCAAGCATTTTGAGCGGCATGGAAAGGATATGATGGGAACACTCAAAACAGTTGGTGGATGATACATTGGCCCCAATAAAGGAAGCTCTTGGAAAGACGTCAATGGCAGTGCAGGAGCAAGGAGAGGTGATGAAAGGGGGTGAAGGAGGCATTGTCCCAGCACAGCTATCAACTCGCCTGGGGGGGGGGGGGGGTCGCTCCGGCTGAAGCCAAAGGCAAATGAGTCACCGAGAGCTGTGATAGTCTGTTTCCACAGGTATCAGTTGAAGGAGAAGGTGTTGAGGTGGGCCAAGCAGAAACGAGAGGCGAGGTGGGAAGGCAGTGGTATTCGCATATATAAGGATGCCATAGTGGAGCTGGCAAGATGTTGGGCAGTCTTTAACAGGGTGGAGGCAGCGCTTTATAAGAGTAATGGCAGTTCAGGGTGGTCTACCCAGTGAAGTTGAGAATTATACATAACTCCAAGGACTATTATTTTGAGACGGCAGAAGCGTACATGAAGGTTGAAGGATTGGGACTGAATTGAGTTTGGACTTTGTTTTTGTAAGTTCTTGTTGGGAGGGGATGGTTTGTGGACATTGGGGTAATGCGTTGGGTTGTTTCCCTCTTGTTTGGTTGTTTAGAAGAGCAGGATGTATGTTGATTTTTGTACTCAGTATGTGGGGGAGTGGGGTCTGGCATGGCCACCTCGCCAGAAAATTTTAGTTGGCTAGTGAATGGGAGTATGGGAGTGAGGTGAGGGGAGTGAACACAATCAGCTGAGCCTGCCGCCTGTCGAGGCCCTCTCCCGACAGTTGTGGGACAACGCCTCCTGTGGGCACACATAGGCAACGTTAGCCACACGTGTGGTTCACCGCGGCGGTGGGGGGTGGGGGGGGGGGGGGGGGGGGGGGGGGGGCGGTGCCAGATTCATTCTCGTGGGGGTTTCCAGTGCAAACTCTCCAGCGTTGTTTGGTGTAGGTCAACGACCTCCTTGCTGCACTGGGTGCCAGACATCCTGGTCCTGCTGCCCGAGTTGCCAGTCGCTGCCACTTTCTCCCAAGCCTGTGGCTGACTCTCCAGGACCCTCGAGGGAACAGCACATACCTTCTGGCCTCAACTGCTTCTTGGAGCCTCCCCAGGTCTGCATCACTGAATTGTGGGGCCGATTGTCTCGGCGCTACGGCTGTGAGCTGAGTGGGGTTTAAGTGCTGCTCTACCTTGTTAGAGGGGGGCTGGCCAGCGCAGTGACAGTGAATCGGCTGGCAAGCCATGATTTGCGGCATGAAGCCCGTGGGGCCACCTTAAGTGGACCAATTAACATTGGATTGTGGTGGTGGCCTCACCGGGGCAAGCGCAGCAAGCTTGTGGCAGATCCCACTCGCTACCATGCTTCAAAACGTTTTCATTGAATCTTGCTCTTTATGAAGCATGCACTGTTACTAACCAAGGAAGTTAACGATAATATTAAATTGAAAGATTAAGCATACAATACTACTGAAAGGTCAGAACACTGGACATATTTTAGAAATTAGCAAAGAATTACTTTAAGAATTACAAAGAGAGAAATTAGAAACCTCGCTAAAACTACAAAAACATAATAAATTACTGCAAATATTTAAAAGGGAAATTTAAAGAGTGAGACTGGGAATTGATAATGGGAAATAAGGAAATGGTGGCAGAGTTGAACATTTTGTGCCTATCTTCACTCCAGAAGACAATCACAATCAAGGTATTGGGTAAACTATTAGAACCAAAGGTAACAAATCCCCTGGACCTGCTAACTTGCATCCCTGGGTTAAGTGTCTGATGGAGATATTAAATTGCATTGGTTGTGATATAAAAAATTCTTTAGATTCTGGGAAAGTCCGAGCTAATTGTAAAATCATTAATGCTACACCTCTGTTCAAGTAACGTGGTAGACAGAAAGCAGTAACCCATAGCCCAGTTAGCCTACACCTGTCATAAGGAAAATGCTAGAATCCATCCAGGGAGTATTGGCAGGACATTTAGAAAATCATAATACAATCAGACAGAGTCAACCCATCAGACAGAGTCAGCCAGACAGAGTCAACGTGATTTTGTGAAAGGAAAACTAAATTTTACCAATTTCTTAAGAGTTTTTTGAGGAAGTAACAAGCAATATAGAACCTGTAGTTGTAGTGTACCTGGATTTCCAAAAGGCATTCAATAAGATGCCACATCAAAACTCAAAAATAAGAGTTCATGGTGTAAGGGATAACATATTACCATGGATGAAGGGTTGGTTAACAAACAGGAAGCAAGGGCAGCACGGTGGCTCAGCGAGTAGCACTGCAGCCTCACGGCGCCGAGGTCCCAGGTTCGATCCCAGCTCTGGTTCACTGTCCGTGTGGAGTTTGCACATTCTTCCTGTGTTTGCGTGGGTTTCGGCCCCACAGCCCAAAGATGTGCAGGCTAGGTGGATTGGCCACACTAAATTGCCCCTTAATTGGAAAAAATTAATTGGGTACTCTAAATTGGGTACTCTAAATTTAAAACAAAAAAAATAACAGGAATCAGAGAGTAGGGATAAATTCGTCATTTTCAACTTAACAAACGGCAACTAGCGGAGTGCTTCAGAGATTAATGACTTGACCTCAACTATATACAATCTGTATCAATTACTTTGACGAAGGGACCAAATTTATAGTAGCTAAATTTGCTGATGACGTGAAAGGGAATAGGAAAGTAAGATGTCAAGAGGACCTAAAGACTCTACAAAGGGAACTAGATAGGTTAAGAGAGTAGACAAAATATTGACAAATGGAATATAATGTGGGAAAATGTGAGGTTGTCCACTTAGTAGGAAGACTAAATGAGCAGAATTTCATTTAAATGGAGAGAGACTGCAGAATGGGATGTGGGTGTACCTATATATGAAGGTTAGAATGCAAGTAATTACAAAGGCAACTGGAATGTTGGCAATAATTGCAAGGGTGATGGCGTGTAAAAGAGAAGTCTTGCTACAATTGTGCAGGAGGTGCAGAGCGTATTGTGTGCAGTTTTGGCCTCCTTTCTTAAGGAGGGGATATACTTGCATTGGAATGATTTCAGAGAAGTTTCAGAAGGCCTATTCCTGGGATGAAGGGATTGTTTTATGAAGAAAGGTTGACACTTTGATCCTGTACCTACGGAAGTTTAGAAGAACGAGAGGCAATCCTTATTGAAACATAGAATTTACAGTGCAGAAGGAGGCCATTCAGCCCATCGACCGCACCGGACATATAAGATCCTGATGGAGCTTGACAGGTAGGTGCCCTCTTGTGCATGAATCTAGAACTAAGGGGCAGAGTTTAAAAATAAGTGATCATCCTTTAAAGACAGAGATGAGAAGAAATGTCTTCTTTCAGATGGTCAATTAATCTTTGGAATGCTATTTCCCGAAGAGCAGCGGAGGCTGGATCATTGAATATATTCAAGGCTGAGTTTGACAGAATTTTGATCAACAAGGGAGTCAAGTATTATGAGGGGCATGCAGGAAAGTCGGATTCGATCGCAATACTGGCCATGATCTTGCTGAATAGTGGAGCAGGCTCGAAGGGCTAAAAGGGCCTATGTTCTTATGACCTGCACCATTAGCACCCCAGCACCGGGACCTCACACCGTCAGTGCACCAGTACCAGGAACTCCCACCGTCAGCGCACCAGCACCAGGCCCTCACATCATCAGTACAGACACTATCATTGACACAGTTGCTCATATTATAGGAAAGAAAAAGCAGAGGAGAACTTGTTTTTTTAATTCACCAGACATGCAACAAGTGGGACACTATTTAGTACATCACTTCTCAGATCTACTCACCATGAACAAAATATCCTTGTTCCTGCCATATAAGAAAAGCATCCCCCAGAGCAGAAAATATCAGGCCTGCCAAGATCTTCCTTGCGCTGGAGCGTGTTCCTAGGAAGTTGATTCCATGTGCCAACAAGAATACCCAGAGACAGAAGATAGGCAGGCATTTGATTAATGCACTGAACCACGATGGGCTGGAGGTTGGCAGCCAGAGGACAAAATATACACAGGTGGCCTTAAAGAAAGGCACCAACTTAGGCCCTTCCTTTTTAACCTATATAAGATAGTAAAAAAAGAAAGTAAAACAGTCAGTCAGTACACTGAAATCAGACACTCTTTATAGTTACTTCATAGTGCATGACAGCTTTTTATTATTATAAAAATATTTTCTGCAATCTATCCAGTCTTTAGCTTATGGATATTACTATGGTCATTACTCCAATGAATTTCCTGCTGCTGAGCTGCAATGTATTCTTCGTCTTCAGTGAGCTGAAATCAAGAATCATCACTCTGTCTCCTTCTGTAACTGATTCTTTCCAGGTCCTCAGACTGTGGAACAGCTTACTCCCATCAATCCTCATCTTTCTGGACTGTTACAGGTTTTTAAAACCCAAACAGGGGCCTGCATTTACGTCACCAAAGCAGGTAGCGGAAGTTGGGGAAAACTCCCATTTCACACACTCACCTCAGGAGAAACTGCCCACAAAAGGTGGGATTCTCATCACGTAGGGGCAGGTGCAGACTGCAGTCGGGCCAGCTGACCCAGCAGAGATTGGAGGAAACAATTGCCGATGCTAGGTGCCAAGGTAGGCGGTTTAAAAGGCCTGCCACGGTGCTGTGTCCCAGTTATGAAAAACGTAAGCCCCACCTGCCCAACTCCCCTTAATCCTAAACCTTTCACACACTCCCCATGACCCATCTATGCCATTTTATGCCCCCGATATCAAGCTATGTCCCTCCAATCAGCTTCATGGCTCATGCCAGGCTGTGCCCCTCCGTCCACCCCATGCCATATATTATGGCAATTCCATGACCATAATAGAATGTATAGAACCAATTAATCACATAGTGACAAAAGGATGTAAGGAAAAACATTTTTAAAAGCTCATTCATTTATTACTTTCCACTATGTAAAAAACAAATCATCCAGACCCTTTGGACTTACATCACCGAAGCAGGTAGCGGGAGTTGGGAAAATATCAAGAGTGAAGCTGTAAGCACTTGAAACTTCTCAACTTTGTGAAACTAAGCGTTTCCTGACTGGCAGCTCCGCTCTGCTGCCAATCACACAATGTTTCTTATAACAATAACAATCTTTATTGTCACAAGTAGGCTTACATTAACACTGCAATGAAGTTACTGTGAAAAGCCCCTCGTCGCCACATTCCAGCTCCTGTTCGGATACATTGAGGGAGAATTCAGAATGTCCAAATTACTGAACAGCACGTCTTTCAGGATTTGTGGGAAGAAACTGGAGCACCGGGAGGAAACCCACGGAGACGCGAGGAGAATGGGCAGACTCCGCACAGACAGTGACCCATGTCGGCAATCGAATCTGGGACCCTGGCGATGTGAAGCAATAGTGCTAACCACTGTGCTACCGTGCCACCCACTTTACAGGAGGTTAGGATGTTTCAACTGCTTGCAATTTCTGCTATTGACATTTCAAAGGGTCTGGATGATTACCACTTTTATTGCCATATGGTAAAAGGATTTTTAAAAAAATCTCTCAAGTGAAACTCCGGTCTGAACACAGCAGAATCAGCAACTGGCATTATATGGATTTCAGGCGATCCAAAGGGAGTAATGCATGCAGTATGATAGGAGGGTTGAGGGGGCTTGGAGGTGATTGCAGTCTTGCAGTGGGTCAGCGCAGACCAGAAGCAATCTAAGATTTCCAGATCTCAGAATCAATCCTAAATTGTGCTGATCTCAAACTGGGCAGCTATCGGGGTCCTACAACTGCCTCCCCATTAGATGAAGAGATAAGAAAAGCCACGGTTAAAGTTGTTGACCACTTTTCAATGGTCCCACTGGACAGTCATGTTGAGGGTGGACTCAACCCACTGTTGATCCCCACTATAGATGAAGGTTCTGCCAGCCCACACATAATGAAGCTGGTGCTGGATGGTCTCAACACTTGTGCAACTGTACCCCAGGCAAGGATAGATAGCACCTCAAGAACCGGAGAGGAGAAAGATAACACAAGCTTTCCACATTTTCTATTAACAGCCATCATTTAACTAATAACGCCGTAGTGCCTATACAGATCTGGGGCTCCAATTGGGTAGAGGAACTATTTGCTGCTTTAGTAAATTGTCCTGCTCCCTTCAGCTGTTTTTTTTCCAGGGATATCATATTGTCCTTCACCTCAAAGGGAAATTGCTGACTGTTCAAGCTCTGTATGTACTAAGATTACTTTCACAGGAAGCTCAGGGCTGCCTGCTGTTTGTGGAATCTAAAGTTTCAAAAGTGGGTTGAGGGACTGTCACATGGTTTCACGCACTAACAAAGCACCAGCACCAAAAAACAAAAATCAGTTAACCCTCTTGCAGCCAGAACGGTTAATACACAGCTTCACTGGAGTAACCAAAAAGGGAAGTTGACTGTCAGCTTAAGTTGCCTTTCCCACAGTTACATTGCAGTGTATAGCATTTTGTCATATTGTTTAGTTTAATTACTCCCATAACTTTCATGCCCAAGGATTGCAAATAAAAACTTGGAATAATGCAATCCATAGTGTCTCTCTCTCTTACTCTCTGCATTTGGACTCATTCATATTTCATAGCGACACCTGAACCTGCAAGTCCCATTCAGTTTTAATTTCTCAGAAGCTAAACCGAACTGTTGACCACTAATGCAAATTTCAATGGCCTCCATTTCCTGTTGCTCCCTCACTTACCCCTAATATCAGCCCCAAGTGGTCTGCATTTGTCCCACTGGACTATTCACTCTCCAAATCAGTGGTGGGCAACCTGCGGCCTGGGGGGCACTTGCAGCCCATCTGGGTTCTGAGTGTGGCCCACAAGACATTCTGTTGACCATTGTCCACGTGCAGCCACATGAGAGGAGAAAGATAATACAAGCGCCAATTTCTATTAGCAGCCATCATTTAACTCCTCTGTTGTCACATTCCGCGCTGATTTCCGTCAAAGCGTTTTTTTCCCCTACCAATATGATTGAAGTAATAAGCACATAAAGCAAGGGAGCGTGAAGTATGATGCATGGGGATTGCATACAACATTGACTGTGAAAGCCGTGTCCCAAGTGGAAATATTTATTTTGTTTTTAACCATTTGAAGTTGATGACATTTCTATTAATATATAAACGATTTCGCATTTTCTATAACCCGTTATGAAATATTCGGCGTGTACTGAAATGTATTTAATCTTATTCATGGGGTCATAGAGAATAGAGGTCATGGTCAGCAAACATGCCCAATTTCAATCTTGTGGCCCACCGAGGTGAAGGAAGGTAACTGATGCAGCCCACTCACCAGCCTTGGTTGCCTATCATTGCACTAAACCAAGTGAAAAAGGGATAAAACTCCTTTCTTTAGTTGTAATTTTCCATCTACTCATCATGATTAAGCTGAAGTTCTCACAGGTACAACTGATTCATTTTATTTTATCGCTTATCCTCCCTCCAATTTTAATTGGGAAAATATTGTGTCATCAAAATCTAATGGCACTTCTATTCAACCTATAAACATTCCAGTCTAGGGGTAGGGACTCCATGCACCAGGCTCCCTTTTTCCAAGTTGAATCCTTGTCACACATGTTCTGCTTTGGCTGTCAAGTGTGCAATCTGGAGAAACTGCAATGCAAAATTACTTTAATAGCAGAATTATCAGAAAGATGAGGGGAAGAAGAGTTACAAAGCCTTGTTCTGAAGGGATTCTGCAGGGGATGATTTTAGCAACAATTTAGCTGAACCAAATTGTGTGAAATCTATTTTTGCATTTCAATCTTAGAATTAAATTTGTATATTTTTGTCAGATTTGCTCTCAGGATTTGCTGCATGACTTGGCTATTGCCTGTCAAAAGTTACCGGGATTGCTAATGTAGCATGCAGACCATGTGTACTGCAAACCGGTGACAATATTTGAGTGTTTACGATTTCATTATTTCCATACAGGCTGTGCTATTTATACAAAGGAACATTACTGATGGATGAAATGAGAATGTCTGTCACCAACTACATTCCTGAAAAGTTACAGTGCCCCAGCTTTCCCCTTTTAAACATAATCATATCAAGCATGTACCAGATGCTCCCTTTTTACTGCATCATCATCAAGCACTCCCAGGTCAAGTACAACAGATTAAACGCTAAATATAGCTCAATCTCCTTTGTCCCTATAGCAGATCTACCCCCAAATTCAGACAGCATTCCATCTTCAATAACAGCGATTGCTATAGCTTCTTTCAATAAAATCAGTATCTTAATGCCAACTTATGTCAATGTTTAGTGTCCATAATGAATGGACTTGAGGACTGCCTATATGCATCTGCCATAGCCCCTATAGCCGGAAAGAAGACACACATCCAGGTCAGTCGAAGCTGATTTTGAATCTTCGTCCAATAAATTAAAAATCAGTGTAGTATAATCTAATGCACCATTCAGTCCACTATCACATTCATTATCCTGCATTCCCCGAGGGAAACTGCTCAATGGGAGCTTAGACTACAATGTTCCAAGCAGAGGTTGGAGATTTGGCATTAGGTGGTATCATGGGAGTGTCCCTTTAAGAAATGTTTTGTCGTATCAAATGGCTTCAGTGATGTCATTGTGTGGGTGGAGCTGGGCTGTGGTTTTGGGTATTACTTTTGTTTTGAGCTGGGAGCTGTTGTGTGGATCTGAGTTTTTCTGCTTTTGTTTTCACATTTGGCTGTTGTATTCAGATAGACAAGGATCTTGAAGTGTCTCTCTTTACCTTCAGTTTAAAAGCTGTCTCCAGATTATGTGATAACTTAAAAGTGAGAACTGTTTTCTGGAAGGAATTCAAATCTGCTGTTTTGGACAGGAAACGAGAAGTGTCTATACCAGGTCTTTAGTGCTGTGTTCTGGGCCACACCTTTGAAAAGGGGTTTCTGGTTTATGGGATCTTGTTACTAAATTGGGACAACTTAAAGGGAAATTTATTAAGGCTTATATATAGGGTACTGTAGCTGTGTGGGGTATTTACGTTTGTCGTTGATAAAAAAATGCTTACTGTGTGTTTATAGAAATGTTAACTGAATTCATAGAATAAACTTTGTTTTTTTTATTAAAAGTGCTTAAGGCCTGTGTTGAATAACACCTAAAAGGTAGGCCCTTGTGCTCCTCATAACCAAAATCTATAAACAGTTGGAGATCAGGTGAACTCCATGATATACTTTGGCGCATAAGTGGGACTGCTGTTTCTTCCTTACAATAACAAAATTGAATTTAAAGTAGTGAAACATCCCAAGGCACTTCACAGGAGTGTTATAAAACAAAATGTGGCACCAAGCTACATAAGGCGATACGAGGGCATGATGGCCAAAAGCTTGGACAAAGTCGTAGTCTTTAAGGAGGATCTAAAAAGAGAAAAGAGAGTTAGAGAGACAGCGTTCAGGGTGGAAATTCCACAGCTTAGGACCTACGGAGCTTAAGGCACAACCACCAATGGTGAAGCAATTAAAATCAGGGGCGCTCAAGAGACAAGAGATGAGCTCAGGTACCCGGGTGAGTTCTGGGACTGGAGCATATTACAGAGACAGGGAGGATCAAGGGCAAGGAGGGACTTGAAAACAAGGATGAGAATTTTTTTTTTTTTTTTTTTAAATCAAAGCTTTGCTTGAATACGGGCTAATGTAGGCCAGTGAGGTGAATGGACAAAGTACAAGTAAGGGCACAAGCAAAGTATTGACTCAAATGTAAATGAAAATGAAAATCGCTTATTGTCACAAGTAGGTTTCAATGAAGATACTGTGAAAAGCCCCTAGTCGCCCTAAAAGCCCAAGGAAAATTGATGTACAGCGAGATCTGGGTGTTCAGGTCCATTGTACCCTGAAGGTGGCTGAGCAGGTCGATAAGAGTGGTCAAGAAGGCATACAACATGCTTTCCTTCATCAGAAGGGGTATTGAGTACAAGAGTTGGCAGGTCATGTTACAGTTGTATAAGACTTTGGTTCGGCCACATTTGGAATACTGCATTAAGTTCTGGTCGCCACTGATGTGTTGGGCAGTCTGGGTCGATGTGGACTGCACTTCATGCAGTGTAGCGAGAGACAGACTTCCAACACTTGATGAGATGCAACACGATTTTATTTAACATCTAAACTATTATACATGTTCAACTGTGGGTTGACACTATGCTGACTTGACTGGAGACCTGATACTAGCCTGACCAGACTTACTAGCTACTGCATGGTGTTTGCACTGGCTAGCTCACGAACTCTGACTGTCTCAGAGGCTGGTTCCCGAGAGAGCGGGAAAACTGGTGCCCTCTGGCTTTATAGTGGTCGTGTCCTGTCTGGTGATTGGCTGCTCTGTTCTGTGTGCTTACTGGTCATCCTGTGTGTCAATCACTGCCTGTCTGCACTCCATGATATACATAGATGTATATTATGACAGCCACATTACCAAAAGGGTGTGGATGTTTTGGAGAAGGTGCAGAGGAGGTTCACCAGGATGTTGCCTGGTATGGAGGGCGCTAGCTAAGAAGAGAGGTTGAGTAGATTAGGATTATTTTCATTAGAAATACGGAGGTGGAGGGGGGACCTCATTGAAGGCTACAAAATCACGAGAGGTATAGACAGGATGGATAGCAAGATGCTTTTTCCCCCCCGGAGTGGGGGACTCAATTACTATGCATCACGAGTTCAAGGTGAGAGGGGAAAAGTTTAAGGGAGATATGCGTGGAAAGTTCTTTACGCAGAGGGTGGTGGGTGCCTGGAACGTAGTGCCGCCGGAGGTGGTAGAGGTAGGCACGATAGCATCATTTAAGATGTATCAAGACAGATACATGAATGGACAGATCCTTAGAAAATAGGCGACAGTTTTAGATAGAGGATCTGGATCGGCGCAGGCTTGCAGGGCCGAAAGAACTGTTCCTGTGCTGTAATTTTTCTTTGTTCTTTGTTCGCCACATTCCGGCGCCTGTTCGGGGAGGCTGGTACGGGAATAGAACCGTGCTGCTGGCCTGCCTTGGTCTGCTTTAAAAGCCAGCTATTTAACCCAGTGTGCTAAACCAGCCCCTGGGATGACTTCAAGTTTACAGAGGATGTAAAGTGGGAGGCTGCTCAGAGGTGTACTCAAACAGTCATGTCTCGGTGGTAACAATTGCGCGATTTATAAGCAGCTGAGCTAAAGCAGGTGTAGAATCAGGCAATGTTGTGGAGGCAAAATCGGCAAACTGCAGTAGTCCATGCGCAGATGCAGCAATACCTTGACAATATTGAGGCTCGGGCTGACAAGTAACACTCACCCATGCAAGTGCTGTTTCCAACAAGAGATAATCTAAGCATCGTCCCTTGACATTCAATGCCAATACAATCGCTAAATCTCCCATTATCAAATTCCTGGAAGTTACCAGTAACCAGAAGCTGAACTGAACTAGCCATATAAATACAGTGGCTACACAAGAGCAGGTCAGATGCTGGCAATTCTGCAGAGTAACTCACCTTCTAACTCCAAGGTCTGTCCACCATCTACAAGACTCAAGCCCAGGAGTCTGATGTAATACTCTCCACTTGCTTCCACGAGCGCAGCTCCAACAACACTCAAGACGCTCAAAACCATCCAGGTCAAAGCAGCTCACTTGATTGGCAACCAATCTACCAAAATAAACATTCACTCCCTCCACCATCAACACTCAGTAGCAGCAGTGTGAGTCAACTACAAGATGCACTACATCAACTAGTCAAGGCTCAGTCCACAGCACCTTCCAAAGCCACAACCTCTACCATCTAGCAGGACAAGGGCAGCATCTGCATGGGAAACCACCGCCTGCAAGAACCCCATCAAGCCAGGCACCATTCTGTCTTGGAACCATCTCATCTTTCCTTCACTGTTGCTGGGTCAAAATCCTGGAACTCCCTTCCTAATAGCAGTGGGAGTACCAACATCAAACACATTGCAGCAATTCAAGAAGGCAACACACCACAATCTCAAGGGCACTTACGGATGGGCAATAAATGCTGGCCTCGCCAATGATGCCCACATCCCATGAAAGAACAAGTCTTAATGACAGTGGATTTGTGGTCAAAAGCTCATCGCAGAACTAAATGTGACATCAAGATTCAGCCAATAATATGTTGGTCGAGTCAGCGACACCCATGTCCCGTGAAATAATTTTTTTAAACTCACACCATTGCTGAGGAAAAGGATGGAGCCAGTAGATAGGGAATGTAGTTTAGGGAATGGAGTTTAGAGCAAGGTCCAAAGACAATGGCCTCTGTCTTCCCAATGATTAATTAGAATGAATTTCTGTTCATCCAGTACTATCAGACAAGCAATCTGATAATTTAGCAACAATCCTTCCAAAATGGAGTTAAAGTTCTCAGATCTCTTTTCTCTTGACAATACCTCTGATCCATGGGATGTGCATGTTGTTGACTTAAATGTTACAGGGTGTTGGGAGAGAGTTTTAAATGCTACGATTCACCACACTGCTGTGGAGGGCACATCAGTTGAAAAGAGGGACAGGGTTTTATAAAGAGATCCCCATCCATAGCCCTCTTCAGCATCTTCTAATGTCTGGTTTCACTTGGAGCTGCTAGGAGGTGACTGGTGTGAAGAATTGAAATGGAACAATAATAGGAATGATTCTCCTGAGAATGGGGCCAAGACATACTGTTGTACAAAGTGGATGGAGCTTTGCTCTGCATTTAACTGTGGCTGCGAGAGCTCGATGCTCACGCTGTGCTCGAGTGGAAGGTTTTCCATTCTCTAACATAGGCATCTCTCATTTTGATAAACACAAAATTCACCACAAAAGGCTTAATCCCCAACAACAGAAAAACATATTGAGAAAAAGTTAGCCTTACGGTGTCTTACTTCCTACATTACTTTTTTTTTTAAAATCACAATCATATATCACTTACCTTGAAATATCTCAAATAGTTTCAGACAATAAACTTTTGAAGTGTAATAACTGAGTAAGTACAAAAATCAGCAAAGATGCAGCCAGTAACTCAAGTGCCCCCCCCCCCCAACAAAGATGAACAGTGTAACTTCACATCAACCAGTGTTGCTGCATTTTGAAACACAGTACCATGTGATCCTTACTGCCCCGATCCCTGGTGTATTAGCATTGGTACTATATAGGTCATGCCATTGAGTTAACAGCCTCCTCTCAGTGAATGTACCATAATAGCCTGCGTCTAATCAATTAATACAGGCAGTAACAGCATTAATGGATATACTCAAATGTTTATTGTTTTGACTGTAAGCAGTCTCATGGGAGCTGACAGATTTCCTCTCATGGGAGCGGAGGTTCCTGGTTTGTTGTTATTATATCTAAAGTCAAAGGATACTAATCAAGAAGGTGTTCTAGCAGCACAAAGCTACCAGAACTCAAACTATAAGAACTGGGTAGGCTTCCCCTTTTATATCCAAAAGGACTGGCATGCTACCAACCAGCTGAATGCTGGTTTGGATCTATTGCTGAGGGGAATACAACAGCAACTCAAGAATGACTCACTCTACAGCGAGTACAATGACTACAAAAGAATCTGAATAATTCTTCATTCCAGTTATTAGGCTAACGCTGTTTGGTAGATGACAAAACCAATCTTGCTTAAGAACTGAAAAACGAACTGAAATATTGCCACTCAGTTTAAACTGCACGAATATGACACCGCCTCAGACAGGCTAGAAATACATCAAGTTCAACTCCCGGTCTGCAGTGAATTAACTTGCCCAAAATGCTCCATTAGCCTCAGTACCAAGTGAGGGCAGATATTAGCCAAGGTTCTCTGGTTTGCACCCAGACACTCACAGGAAGAATGGGCACTGGCTTAAATACAAAGAGTTGATGCTGGCCTTGTACTCCAGGGCTGGCCAGCACCACTAGGAGCAGAGGAAAGAATATTAGGTAGAAAAATCCTACCCTGCAATTTCAAAAGGTGATATTTCTCAAGTTATAATTGTAACGCAGACACTGCGTGTAAGCATGAGAACATACATAGTTGACAAGAGAGCACAGTTTTCACAAGCAGCAACAGTAGCAGTTCTTCTCTAACCAAACTATACAATATTGGAGCTCCCCACAACATGGAAATCAGCCCTAAAAATTGGGAATTAAAGACAAACGGGCAGATATTGCAGAACTGGGAGGTTCTTTGTTAATTGTCAGAATGTGTCTCAACTAGAAAGGTCAGCAAGTATTGCCCATCTTGAATTGCCCTCGAGAAGGTGGTGATGGGCATTCTTCTTGCATTGAAGCGATCTGTGTGGTATTCAATATTGCTGTCAGGCTGGGAGGTTCAGGAATTTGGCAGTGTCAATGACAGATATGTCCTCAAGTAAGGATGATGTGTAACTTGGACAGGATCGTGAAAGTGGTAGCATTCCCATTCTCCGGCTGGCTTTGTCCTTCTAGGTAGTGGAGATCAATGCATTTGTAAGGCACTGCCAAGATGAAATCCTCATCAATAATGTGGAGGGGTACAGCCACAACAATGCTCAAAAACTTAATCCAGAACATTGGTGGCTCAGTATTTACCCCTCAATCACTGCATGTACTGTCCACAGCATGTACTCACCAGCTTACCAAACTTTCCTCGACAGACAATTCTACAAAAGCAGGATCAATCCAACCTGGTCAATTACCAGCTTACCAGCCAATTTCTCGTGAAGTGTAAGTGACTGCGCTTGATATCAAGAAAGTAATAAAACCAATGTGGCAGCAAGAAACCCTAGCAAAAATGGGAAGGTATTTAATTGGGGGAGGGGATATTATACTACCATTACACAGGAGCTGAGGAGCATAAAATGGGAACAATTGTTCTTGGGGAAATGCACAACAGTAATGTGGGGGTTGTTTAAGGAGCACTTGCTGCGAGTGCTGGATAGTTTTGTCTCACTGAGACAAGGAAGGAATGGTAAGGTGAAGGAGCCTTGGATGACAAGAGAAGTGGAGCTTCCAGTCAAGAGGAAGAAGGAAGCTTTTGTAAGGTTGAGGAAGCAACGATCTGGCACGGCTCTAGAGGTTCTAGTTTCTCCTACAACGGCCCAAAAGGTCACCAGGAAGGAACTCAAAAATGGACTGAGGAGAGCTAGAAGGGGGCATGAAAAATCCCTGGCGGGAAGGATTACGGAAAACCCCAAGGCGTTCTACACGGATGTGAGAAATAAGAGGATGATCAGAGTGAGAGTAGGGCCGATCAGGGATAGTGGAGGGAACTTGTGTCTCGAGTCTGAGGAAGTAGGGGAGGCCCTAAATGAATATTTTGCTTCAGTATTCACTAAAGAGAGGGGGACCCTGTTGCTCATGAGAACAGAGTGAACCAGGTTAATAGACTCGAACAGGTTGATATCAAGGAGGATGTGCTGGAAATTTTGAAAAGCATCAAGATAGACAAGTCCCCTGGGCCTGACGGGAAATACCCAAGGTTCTACGGGAAGCGAGGGAGGAGATTGCTGCGCTGTTGGCGATGATCTTTGCGTCCCCACTCTCCACTGGAGTAGTACCGGATGATTGGAGAGAGGTGAATGGTGGTCCCCTGTTCAAGAAAGGGAATAGGGAAAACACCTGGGAATTACAGACCCATGAGTCTTACGTCTAGGGTGAGCAAAATATTTGAAAGGATTCTGAGAGATAGGATTTATGATTATTTAAAGGCATAGTTTGATTAAAGATAGTCAGCATGGCTTTATGAGGGGCAGGCCATGCCTCACAAGCCTCATTGAATTCTTTGAGGATGTGATGAGACACATTGATGAAGGTCGGGCAGTGGATGTGGTGTATATGGATTTCAGTTCGGCATTTGATAAGGTTCCTCATGGTAGGCTCATTCAGAAAGTTAGGGGGCATGGGATACAGGGAAATTTGGCTGTCTGAATACGGAATTGGCTGGCCGAAAGAAGACAGCGAGTGGTAATGGCTGGAAAGTATTCCGCCTGGAGGTCGGTGACCAGTGTTGTCCCGCAAGGATCTGTTCTGGGACCTTGCTCTTTGTGGTTTTTATAAATGACTTGAATGAGGAAGTGGAAGGGTGGATTAGTAAGTTTGCCAATGACACGAAGGTTGGGGGAGTTGTAAATAGTGTTGAGGGTTGTTGCAGGTTACAACAGGGCATTGACAGGATGCAGAGCTGGGCTAAGAAGTGGCAGATGGAGTTCAACCTTGATAAATATGAAGTGATTCATTTTGGAAGGTCGAATTTGAATGCTGAATACAGGGTTAAAGGCAGGAGTCTTGGAAGTGTGGAGGAACAGAGAGATCTTGGGGTCCACGTACAGAGATCCCTCAAAATTGCCACCCAGGTTGAAAGGGTTGTTAAGAAGGCATATGGTGTGTTGGCTTTCATTAACAGGGGGATTGAGTTTAAGAGCCGCGAGGTTTTGCTGCAGCTTTATAAAACCCTAGTTAGACCACACTTGTAATATTGTGTCCAATTCTGGTCGCCTCATTTTAGTAAGGATGTGGATGCTTTGGAGAGGGTACAGAGGAGATTTACCAGGATGCTGCCTGGACTGGAGGGCATGTCTTATGAAGAAAGGTTGAGGGAGCGAGGGCTTTTCTCACTAGAGCAAAGAAGGCAGAGAGGTGACTTGATAGAGGTGTACAAGGTGATGAGAGGCATGGATATAGTGGATAGCCAGAGACATTTCCCCAGGGTGGAAATGGCTGCCACGAGGGGACATAATTTTAAGGTGATTGGAGGAAGGTATAGGGGAGATGTCAGAGGTAGGTTCTTTCCACAGAGAGTGGTGGGTGTGTGGAATGCACTGCCAGCAGAGGTGGTGGAGTCAGAGTCGTTAGGGACATTTAAGCGACTCTTCGACAAGCACATGGACAGCAGTAAATTGAAGGGGTGTAGGTTAGGTTGATCTTACATTCGGATAAATGGTCGGCACACTATCACGGGCCGAAGGGCCTGTACTGTGCTGTACTGTTCTATGTTCGAAAATGAAACCAAAAAGGGAGGAAAACACTCCAGTTTCAGGAGACATGCCCTGGCACAAAGGAATATGGTTGCGCTTGTTGGAGGTCAATCACTTCAACCCCAGGATATTGCTGCCTGAGTTTGGCAGGGTTGCATTCTAGGTGAAACTACCTTCCAATGCTTTAAGTGATCAAAAATCCTGACACCACCAAGGAAAAAAACATTCTACTTGATTGGTACTGTCTACTGTCCCCTCTACTACTGCCATGCCATAGCTGGATGTGTTCATCTATAGAAATTAATTATGGCTTCTTCAACAGCTGCTCCCAAACTGCAGCCTCTAACAACCTAAAAGGATAAGGGTTGTAGGTGTTTGGGAATTCTCCAAGTTGGCACCACTAAATTGCCGTCTCAGTCACAGACCATCCTGATGACTTGGAAACCTACCACCATTCCTTCATCATCGCTGAGACCAAAATTCTAGATTTCATATCTGCAACACTGTGGATTTAACTTTACCACAAAGACTGCCACAATTCAAGAAGGTTGCTCACCACCACCTTCTCAAGGACAGTTAGGGATGAGCAATCAATGCTTGTCTTGTCAGTGATGCCCATGTCGCTTGACTGAAAATCAATTTCTCTAGCATTCAGCTCATGTTAACGACTGGGTCAAGAAGGTTATGACGAGATGAGAAGCAAAGTGATTGTGGAACAATCCGACCTGAATGTCAGTTACCTTGGTTATTGGTGACACTACTAATGGCCACTCCAATGCCATTTTGGACAAATAAGTCTTCAGCAAGTAGGTTACCAAAGAATAGGTGACACGGTTTGGGGGCCTTGATGATCTGCTGAGCTTTATATTTTAAACGCTTAACTATCTATAAATTGTACCAAGTGATATGGTGAACCCATTTTACAGCAGTATTGTGTAAGCCTACTTGCAATATTAATAAAGATTGTTATTAATAATACCCCCCAATTTGAAATTGCAGCAATGCAGCTCCTAGTTTATTAATGTGTTAATAACCCGAGTACAAGTTGCTGAATGTAATATTGCTGGTTACTGTCTGTCAGCAACAAAAACTGGGGTGACTGGCACCTTACAATGCTGTCATTTTAAATTTAATTTAAAATGAAAACATATTTAAAGATTTCTTCTGACAATTATACTTTAAAAGACTGTACAGGCCATACACTGTTGTAAATGCTAATATTAAATAAAAATGATATTGCATTACCCAACTACAAATTAGCACAGCTGAAGTAAAACAGAAAATGTTCAGCTCAGCAGGTTATGTATTATGTAGTTTCTGTGGAGAGAAACAGAGGTTGTTTTAATGTTAACTCTGTTTTTCTCTCTATATAGTTGCTGCTTGAATTCCTGAATGTTTCCAGCATTTTCTGTTTTCATTTTAGATTTCCAGTATCTGTAGTATTATGCTTTGGTTCACACCCAGCTGCCTCACTAGGGTAGGTGAAAAATCAGGTGAGAGCGCTTGGTGTTCATCAAGGGTTAGATCTTACAAGTGCATGGGACATTTTGAGACTAAACAGCAAACAGCACTGGAACAGATTAAAATAACTGATTTGTTCAACAAAAAACATCAATGTACTGTTTTATGTAGCACTTTTATGAGTGATTTTTTTTCTCAAGTCTGGGCAACGTTGCTTTCTCATGCAAAAATACTTTCTCATGTTACAGATTTTAGTTGTTGGCCACATAAATTGACCTTGAGGCACCACAATATTCAAGACCCTCTTCCTATAACTAACTTCACGGTGATTGACCTGACACGGATCCCTAAAGTTGAATGTGTCCCTTCTCCAGCGCTAACATCCCACACCTTGATGAGCATACAATCATCGACAAAACATGATGGCCGTCTACAGTGCAGAGAAGCAGGAAGGCAGTTCAGGAGTACATGATTATTTCTGAACAGAAGGCAAAAATACCAGCATTCTACAAATGCACTGACTTAACTCACTCTATCTTTTCCTTCCTCTTTTTCTCTATCTCTCCTGGTTTCCTTAGTAATTCTTCTACAGTAACTCCCGCAGCATCAATACAGACGCATGTCTGTCCTTCACTTAGTCACCTGTGTGGTAAACCACTGTTAGTATAGTATATGTATTGTGGTAAACTGTTACTATATTAAATGTATTGCGGTAAACCACTGCCTGATGGCTTTGCCTCCCCTCGGGCTCGGTATAAAGGTGGCCGACCTCCGGCCCTGTTCCAGTTCGGGATCAGAGGCGAGGAGGCTTTCTGTTTAGTTTATTAAAGCCTCAGTTTCATTCACTACTCGTCTTGTGTTGATTGATGGCACATAAATTTAATAAGCTAAACTTTTAAGATGAATTCATCAATCAAGCCTGATCGCTTGGAGCTGGACCCACAAACAGCCGACGCCACTGCAACATCCGAGCACTGCCTAAGCTGCTTCGAAGCTTACCTCGGATCCTCCACCGAAGACGTCACCGACCTCCAAAAGCAGCAAATACTCAACGCATGGGTGAGCCCGCAGGTTTTCCTTCTTATCAGAGATGCCCCCACGTTTACGGAGGTGATAATGCTGCTGAAGGGACAATACGTAAATACAGTAAATGAGGTGTATGCCAGGTACCTCCTTGCCACGAGGCGACAACGCCCCGAAGAATCACAAGCCGAATTCCTGCATGCCTTGCGGTTACTCGGCCGGAACTGTGCTTGCCAGGCGGTATCGGCTGTCCAACACATGGAGCTGCTGATCAGGGACACCTTTGTCGCGGGTATTAAATCCAAATACATTCGCCAGTGCTTGCTAGAATGGGGTACACTCAGTGCAGCTCTCAAACTCACTGGAAGTGGCTTTCAAGAACATGGAGGCCTACACCTCCGACCACGCGACACCCTAGTGCACGTCGCCATCACCCGATTAGAGTGCAACGTAAGCCTGTGCCGCGCAGCAGCTTGCCAATGCCGGAAACCCCAAATGATACTTTTGCGGCCAGGGTAAGCACTCCAGACAACGCTGCCCTGCACGGAATGCGATTTGCAACTGGTGTGGGAGGAAGGGCCACTTCGCCAAAGTCTGCCAGGCCCAACCGGTCCCTGAAGCTCCTAGGCCTAGCAGCGCTGCCTGTCGGGACCTCCCCCATCTGCCGCGCCACCCGCCATGTGCGACCCATGGGGGCTGCCATCTTCGCCACCATCTTGTACTCCATCCGCGGCCGCCATCTCTGACACCACCTCCGATGCCACCCGCGACCCATGGGAGCCGCCATCTTGGAACCGCTCCGCTGCCTCCCGGGACCCCTGCTTACCCAGTCGTACGCTGACCACCGCTACCTCTGACCGGCCCACCCACCACATTCCGAGCTCGCCTCCATCACACTCGACCAGTCTCGACCCATCGACTCACGAAATCCACGATGACCGTCCAGATCAACAGGCACGAGGCGGCCTGCCTCTTGGACTCCGGGAGCACAGACAGCTTTATCCACCCAGATATGGTAAGGCGATGCTCCCTCCCAATTTTATCCACGACCCAGAAAATCTCCCTGGCTTCCGGATCGCATTTCATAGCAAACCGGGGGTACTGTCGCGACCCTTTCGGTACAAGGCGTAGAGTTCACTAACTTTAAGCTCTATCTCTGTGCTGCCCTATTACTGGGCCTCGACTTCCAGTGCCACCTCCAAAGCCTTATCTTAAAGTTCGGTGAACCTCTGCCACCCCACCCCCCTCACCGTCTGTAGCCTCGCGACCCTTAAGGTCACCCCACCCTCGCTCTTCGCTAACCTCATCCCGGACTGTAAGCCCGTAGCCACTAGGAGCAGACGATACGGTGCCCGGGACAGGGCTTTTATCAGGTCGGCGGTCCAGCGACTCCTGCGAGAGGGGAGCACTGAGGCTAGTACCAGCCCCTGGAGCGCCCAAGTAGTGGTTGTCAAGACTGGGGAGAAGCACCGGATGGTCATCGACTACAGTCGGACAATCAACCAGTACACGCAGCTCGATGCGTATCCCCTCCCCCGCATATCTGATATGGTCAATCAGATTGCGCAGTATCGAGTTTTCTCCACAGTCGACTTGAAGTATGTGTACCACCAGCTCCCTATCCGCCCAGAGGACCACCAATACACTGCCTTCGAGGCAGATGGCCGCCTCTACCACTTCCTCAGGGTCCCCTTCAGCATCACCAATAGAGTCTCGGTCTTCCAGCGAGAAATGGACCGAATGCTTGACCAGTACGGGCTGCAGGCCACATTCCCATACCTAGATAATGTCACCACCTGCGGCCATGACACCAACCTCCAAAAATTCCTCCATGGCGCCAAGCTCCTTAACCTCACATACAATAAGGAGAAATGTGTTTTCCGTACAACCCGCCTAGCCATCCTTGGCTACATTGTGGAACACTGAATCCTCGGGCCCGACCCCGACCACATGCGCCCCCTCCTGGAACTTCCCCTCCCCCACTGCCCCAAGCCCCTGAAGAGATGCCTGGGATTCTTCTCTTATTATGCACAGTGGGTCCCCAATTATGCAGGCAAGGCTTATTAAATATACCATATTTCCCCTGACGGCTGAGGCCCACCTGGCCTTTAACCGCATCAAGGCAGATATTGCCAAAGCCGCAATGCACGCTGTGGACGAGTCCATTCGTTCCAGGTGGAGAGCGATGCGTCAGACTTTGCCCTGGCCGCTACCCTCAACCAGGCGGGCAGGCCCGTGGCTTTTTTCTTCCGTACCCTCCATGCTACCGAAATTCGACACTCCTGAAGGCCAAGCCATTGTAAAAGCTGTGCGACATTGGAGGCATTACCTGGCCGGCAGGCGATTCACTCTCCTCATTGACCAACGGTCAGTTGCCTTCATGTTTAATAATACACAGCGGGGCAAAATCAAGAACGACAAGATTCTGAGGTGGAGGATCGAACTCTCCACCTACAACTATGAGATCTTGTACCGACCGGGGAAGCTCAATGAGCCCCCAGATGCCCTATCCCGCGGTACATGTGCCAGTGCACAAATAGACAAACTTCGAGCCCTCCACAATGACCTCTGTCACCCGTTTCTTTCATTTTATCAAGGCTCACAACCTGCCTTACTCCATAGAGAAGGTCTTGGCCATGACCAGGGACTGACAGGTCTGTGCAAAGTGCAAACCGCACTTCTATCAGCCCAACAGAGTGCACCTGGTAAAGCCTCCTGCCCCTTTTGAGTGTCTCAGCATTGACTTCAAAGAGGCCATCCCCCCCCACTGACTGTAACGTGTACTTCCTCAACTTTGTTGATGAGTACTTACGATTCCCCTTTGCCATCCCATGCCCTGACATGACCTCTGCCACCGTCATCAAGGCCCTGCACAGTCTCTTCACCTTGTTCAGTTTCCCACCTACATCCATTGCGATCGGGGTTCCTCCTTCATGAGCAACGAGTTTCGTCAGTTCCTGCTTAGCAAGGGCATTGCCTCAAGCAGGACGACCAGCTACAACCCCCGGGGAAACGGACAGGTAGAGAGGGAGAATGCGACGGTCTAGAAGGCCATCCTTCTGGCCCTATGGTCTAGAAGTCTCCCAGTGTCCCACTGGGAGAACTTCCTTCCTGATGCACTCCACTCCATCCGGTAGCTCCAGTGCACTGCCACCAATGAGACCCTTCATGAACGTATGTTCGCCTACCCTAGGAAGTCCACCTCAGGAGTCTCGCTCCCGTCCTGGCTGACAGTCCCAGGGCCCGTCCTCCTCCGGAAGCATGCGAGAAGTCATAAATCGGATCCCCTTGTCGAGAAGATCCTGCTCCTCCATGCAAACCCACAATATGCCTACATGGCACATCATGATGGGCAGCAGGACACAGTCTCCCTCCGGGATTTGGCACCCGCAGGTTCCCCAGCGACCATCACCACCACCCCCGACCCTACTCCGTCTCCCTCCACCACTACTCAGCTAATTCAAGATTTGGTACCCGCAGGCCCACCAGCGACATCACCACCCCCCCCCCCCCCCGACTCAACTACTGGGTGAAGAAGAGGACAACATGCTCCCGAACGTACAGGTCTCGACACCAGTGCCCACACCACAGCCGGGACTGAGGCGATCACGGCGGAAGGTCAAAGCCCCCGACAGACTCGACTTTTAAGTCCACTTCACGCCCGCTGGACTCTTTTTTTTAAAACAGGGGGTGAATGTGGTAAACCACTGTTAGTATATTATATGTACTGTGGCAAACTGTGTTACTGTATTACATGTATTGCGGTAAACAACTGCCTGATGGCTCCGCCTCCCCTCGGTATAAAAGTGGCTGGTCTCCCTCGCTGCCCCAGTTCAGGATCCGAGGCCAGGAGGCTCTGTTTAGCTTATTAAAGCCTCAGTTTCCTTCACTACTTGTCTTGTGTTGATTGATGGCACATCAATTTGACAACCTTTTATCTGAATAAAATGATCCACAAAATACCAGAGAAAAATACAGGGGCCAGTAAAAGAGGTGCGGGGGGGGGGGGGGGGGGGGCATCCATCACCTATCTCCACAGCAGAGGCAGTCTACAAGAAACTTGTCATTGAATCTGACGCTGAGTCCACAACAGCTCCAGGAACACCTAACAAGGAGAATCTGCAGCTAAATAATATTATATTAGCATATATTTATACAGATAGATATTGGAGCCAAGACCAGTGAGAAGCCCTGACAGCATCTGCAAAAAAAGGGGGGAGCCACACAAGGCTGTGTGTTTGTTTGGAGAGGGGGATCCTGACAGACTGAAGCTTCAATAGAAAGTTGTGGGGGTTTGATTGGGGGGGGGAGGGGGGGGGGTTAAAAACAAACCCTCCACACTCGGCCTGCAGGTAAATAAAAACAAGAGCAACATCCATATGCACTCACCACGGTAACGGGCGACACCATCCTCCTGCCAGCTCGGCTTCTCTTCCTCTGTTGCTTTTAATTCCTCCTCCCTGGATGTAGATCCGGATCCCGCTCCGGTTCTGCTTCCCCCCCCCGACCCCGCTCCCGGAGCCGGTTGGTGTCTGTTTTTGTTTTGATTCCCCCTCTCCTGCCCTCCCCTTCCCTTCCCTCCCCTCCTGTTCCCCCCCCCCCTCGCCCCGCCCGCTCAGAACGCCTGACGTCACTAGCGGCTGGGGGCGGGAAACTGAAGAAGTCACGTGGCGGAGGTTTGACTGCTCATAACCCCGCAGGGGCGGGGCGAGGCCCTGCGACCCCCCCCCCCAACACTAACCTCAGAAACCAGCTATTTTCAGAAACACTCTAGAAGCAAGCAGTATCCATCGCCCCCTCTCCTCCCCTTAACTGTTCTCACCAAAACATTCTCATTTGCAACCGTCTGCCACATATATTTAGGGGATCTTTTGTGGGGCAGCCCCTGCTCTCTGAGCCAGAAGCTCTGGTTTCAAGTCCCACTTCAACCCCAGGACTTGATGGTCAAGGAAGATGCGTTCTTGGCGTGGTCAAATTGACGGCTTATCAATCTGCAAATCCTTCCAACGCACACGTTGGCAGGAGGCAGAGATTCATTTCAGTCATATGTGACATAAAGAACTTGGAGCCTCTAACATCAATATCCATTAGTTCCAGACTGCAAATGCGTGTAAAGAGTGCATGTTGCCACAGCAATCTCTGAGTGAACTGTGACACATGACCACCACCGCAACATATAAAACCAAACTATCTGAGTCAGCTATAGAATTATCATTGCTCTGAAGAAGTCTTACGGACTCAAAACGTTAACTGTTTCTCTCTCCACAGATGCTACCAGATCCGAGTTTCTCCAGCATTCTCCGATTTATTTCCGATGTCCAGCATCCGCAGTATTTTTCTTTAATTATGTTAGATCATTCTTTATACAGCTGAGCAATGCCGATATGATGAGGTATCAGAGTAAAAGGCCTAGAATTTAAAATATATATATAAGCTGGGCACAAACAGTTGTGAGGCAACTATGGCTGGTAAAACAGGATAAAGAGAGAAACTCTGATCCCATAAGTTCTCTTTGGTGATCCTGCTGCAACGTTGATCCACAAACTGGAGATCACTAAAGGAAGGACACTTACTTTGCCTCCTATTCCTGATGACCTTATGGTCAAACCCCCTAATATTTTCCTGCAGTTTATCATCTTTTCACATTGTGAGGGTCCTTAGTGTTTGTTCCTGTTTATTCCCTGTTAATATCCTTATTTCCCATTTCCTTTTTTGCTATTACCATTTTGATCCATGGATGATTAATGGACCTGTGACTTTAATGCAGCCTGTATCTTTAAGGCAAAGCAGTTTGTAAGTGAAATGCCTTTAAATTCAGACAGAGGATTGCAGTAACTGGAGAGATCATTAATGATTTGATTTGGCTGGTGGCCAATGAAGGGGCCCAGGAGACTGCGCCCTGTGTGGTAGCAGATGGTGATTTAATATTACCTCACTGGAATGTTTCTCAGAGCCACAAGGTTCCATTGTAGTTTCACTTTCAATTCTGCAGACTGGATGGAAGAATCTAACCAACTCACTCCAGTTCATTCTCCACCAATGGGTGGCACAGTGGCATAATGGTTAGCACTGCTGCCTCACAGCACCCCAGACCTGGCTTAAATTCCAGTCTTGGGCGGTTATCTGTCTGTGTGGTGTTTGCATGTTCTACCTGTGTGTGCGTGGGTTCCTCCAGGTGCTCCAGTTTCCTCCCACAGTCCAAAAGTGTGCAGGTTAGGTAGATTAGCTATGTTAACTTAACACCATAGTGTCCAAAGATATGCAGGTTAGGTGGGGTTATGGAGATAGGGAGGAGGAGTGGGCTTAGGTAGGGTGCTCTTTTGGAGGGTTGGTGCAGACTTGATGGGCCCAATGGCGTCCATCTGCACAGTAGTGATTTTATGGAAAAAGACCACTGCAAGAACCACCTCTCTCTGCCGAACTGGCTGTGCAAGCAGAATCCAGAATCTGCAAAAAAGAGGCTGATGTGAAGCAGACACCAGAATCTGATAACTTTTTCTAAGAACAGGCTGATGTGAAGCCAGAGGCCTCTCCTGGAAACGCCTGCGGGTAAGAGATACTGGTGGGCTGCAAACAAAATGCAGATACATGTTGTATTCCAGAGACTTTAATGCACACTCATACTGTGAAGAGCTAAAAAACAATAATCTACCAGTCTACCTAAACCAAAAAACCCGTCTCGCTCTCTACCCAGACACACACAAGAAAGACACAAGGTAATGGTTGGTGGGGAATTATAAAATGGGGATTCATTGTAGATTTGAGATGAGCCTTCACTGCAGTGGTTATAGCCTCTGAAAATGGATTTGCTCAAGGGTTTTCAGGTCAGCGCAGTTCCGTCTTTCCGCGACCGAATGGAGCCAGGTACAGTGATATTCAGGTCAGTGTGATTCCAATCGGCAACCACCAGATGGTACTGTGAACGGACATTCAGATCACTGCACCTCTGCTCTTCTACCAGCAGCATTTGCCTCCCTGTGAGATTACTACAACCTTCCGGAGTAAACACAGGTTTTATTCCCTTTGTCTGAACTCAGCGCACAAACTCCGTCTGTACTTTAAGGAATATGCTCAATTTAAGCCTCAATTTGAGCTCTTCCCAGATTTCCAGAGGGAGGATCAAAAGGTTACCTACCGGGTGAGTTTTTCTTACTCCAGAAACCTTGCACAAACATGAGTACTGTCTGCCTTCTCACTAGGAGAGCCTTCAGAGAACAGGCTTGGAGGTTTTAAATATCACCTGGCCAAGGAAGAGAGCGAGCAGCAGAGAGAGTCCCTTCCAGCTGCGACCTGGCAGAAACCATCTCACAACTGACCAAAAAATGGAACTCTGCAGAAGACCTTCATTCCTGAAAGTTTCTGATGGGCTCCATGAATCACAGACAACAATAGGATATGGCCGAGAATTCTACATACACCAATTGGCTTCTTGTCCAGTCTATCAAATTGACATCACAAGTTCTGCCACAGAACCTAAAGAGGTTTCTTGCTCTGGTCCATTAAGACAAGGGTGTTCGAGCTCTGCTTGAAATCTGTAGTTTACCAGAAATTCCTAAAGGTGCAGTAATGTTATAGCAGCTAACCAGAGGACTGTAGATCAATCAGGCAGCAGTACTGGGTTAAAAAAAAGGAACACAGGGCAGACAAAAGGTTTTACAACAACATTCTAACACCAGGGTGTTGTAACATAAATCAGGGGTTTGAGTCAGGGATTTCTGGAATGGTAGACGGGCGATGTGGGTTGCAGTATAAATTTTTTTTAAAGACATCGGGTTTGTCGTGGTATAACATGATGGCTTTGGACACTGCTAAGGGTTTTCTTTAGATGACTTAACTCCAGTTTATTTAAAAGATCTTTGCTAAAGCAAGCTAGTCGAACTGGTGGGTGAATTAAAAATAGAGGAACCAGCTAGAGCTAAGAGGTGAGGATAATGAATAATTGCGCAACATTAAAATTTGATTAAATATTGACAACTACCAATCTCCAGACGCAAGTCTGCAACTGATCCGCTTCATTCTGGATCACAACGTCTTCACCTTCGACAACAAGTTCTTCATCCAGACACATGGAACAGCCATGGGGACTAAATTCGCACCTCAATATGCCAGCATCTTCATACACAAGTATGAACAAGACCTCCGCACCGCACAGGACCTTATACCGATGTTAAACACCAGATACATCGGTGACATTTTTTTCCTTTGGACTTACGGCGAATAATCACTGAAACGATGACACAATTACATCAATAAGTTCCATCTCACCATCAGACTCACCATGGACTACTCTCCAAAATCGGTTGCATTCTTGGACACACTCATCTCCATCAAGGACGGTCACCCCAGCACTTTGCTTTACTGCAAGCCCACGGATAACCTCGCGATGCTCCACTGCTCCAGCTTCCACCCTAAACACATTAAAGAAGCCATCTCCTATGGACAAGCCCTCCGTATACACAGGATCTGCTCAGATGAGGAGGAGCATAAGAGACATCTACAGACGCTGAAAGATGCCCTCGTACGAACGGGATATGGCGCTCGACTCATCGATCGACAGTTCCAATGCGCCACAGCAAAAAACTGCACCGGCCTACTCAGAAGACAAACACGGGACACAACCGACAGAGTACCCTTCATCGTCCAATATTTCCCCGGAGCGGAGAAACTATGACATCTTTTTCACAGCCTTCAGCACGTTATCAATGAAGACGGACATCTTGCCAAGGTAATCCCCACACCCCCACTACTTATCTTCAAACAACCGCGCAACCTCAAATAAACCATTGTTTGCAGCAAACTACCCAGCCTTCAGAACAGTGACCATGACACCACACAACCCTGCCATGGCAATCTCCGCAAGACGTGCCAGATCAGCGACATGGGTACCACCATTATGCGTGAGAACACCACCCACCAGGTACGCGGTACATACTCATGCGACTCGGCCAACGTTGCCTTCCTCATACCTGCAGGAAAGGATGTCCCAAAGCCTTGTACATTGACGAGACCATGCAGACGCTGCGACAACAGATGAACGGACATCGCGCGACAATCGCTAGGCAAGAATGTTCCCTTCCATTGAGGAACACTTCAGCAGTCAAGGGCATTCAGCCTCTGATCTCCGGGTCAGCGTTCTCCAAGGTGGTCTTCAGGATGTGTGACAACGCAGAATCACCGAGCAGAAACTTATAGCCAAGTTCCGCAAACATGAGTACGGCCTCAACCAGGATCTTGGATTCATGTCGCATTACATTCACCCCCCAGCATCTGGCCTGGGCTTGCGAAATCCTACCAACTGTCCTGGCTTGAGACAATTCATACATCTTGAACCTGGGATTACCCCTCTCTCTGGATCTGTAAAGACTTAATTACCTGCAAATGCTCGCATTAAAAGTATTGTCTTGCACCTTTGACTTTGTCTATATATATGTTTCTGGAACACACTTCATTCACCTGAGGAAGGAGCAGTGATCCGAAAGCTAGTGATTTGAAACAAACCTGGTGTTGTAAGACTTCTTACTGTGCTCACCACAGTCCAACGCCGGCATCTCCACATCATTAAAATTTGAAAGAAATGCAAGAAACACAGTCTGTGTCATGGCAACAATCATAGAATTGGCAAAATTCTAATTATAAATAAACATTAATTGTGTTTCAACTTACAAACCTGGTGACTGTGATTATTGGTGAACCAAGAGCCAAAGGTTTGGGGATTTCTATAGGAATTATTGGTTAATTCACTTGCGTTGTCACTCCAGGGCATGTGGTGCGAGAATTGGCTGCACACTTGCCCAGGGTGGCGTAGCAACATATACATCTAGTTCTACCTTACCACCACCTCTCTCAACTCCTCCACTATCATTAGCTTATTATGATGTGGAGATGCTGGCGTTGGACTGGGGTGGACACAGTAAGAAGTCTTACAACACCAGGTTAAAGTCCAACAGGTTTGTTTGGAGTCACTAGCTTTCGGAGCACTGCTCCTTCCTCAGGTAAATGAAGAGGTGGGTTCCACAAACTCATACATAGATAAAGTCAATGATGCAAGATGATACTTTGAATGTGAGTCTTTGCTTGTAATTAAGTCTTTACAGGTCCAGGGATTTGGATAGGTTAAGTGAATTTAGGACTGAGTTTAGGAGGAACTTCTTCACCCAAAGGGTTGTGAATCTATGGAATTCCTTGCCCATTGAAGCAGTTGAGGCTCCTTCATTAAATGTTTTTAAGGTAAAGATAGATAGTTTTTTGAAGAATAAAGGGATTAAGGGTTATGGTGTTTGGGCCGGAAAGTGGAGCCGAGTCCACAAAAGATCAGCCATGATCTCATTGAATGGTGGAGCAGGCTCGAGGGGCCAGATGGCCTACTCCTGCTCCTACTTCTTATGTTCTTATGTTATGTTCAGACGGAGCGACTGGAGAGAGGGATAATCACAGTTAAAGAGGTGTGAATTGTCACAAGCCCAGGCCAGATGGTGGGGAGGGGGGAGGGGGAAAGCGGGGTAAATGTAATGAGCCATGAATCCAAGGTCCCGGTTGAGGTCATACTCATGCATGCCGAACTTGGCTATCAGTTTCTTAGACAGCTTCTTTGACATCCAGTAATGAATGACCAGAAATGTCTTCGAATTAAATATTGGCATTGTTGTCACTCTCTGCTACAGATGCTGTTCCCAGGCTAACAATACCATCCCTTTCCTTGGCAACTGAACCAGCCACCCTCAGAGATGTTTCGAAACACGATAACTACGTCCACCTAGTTCCACCTTTGACATTGCCCAAATCCGCCTGCCTCGACTCATTTGCTGATCAAACTGCCACCCCATTTTACTTCCAGACTCAGCTATTCTTTTTTTGAAATATATTTTATTAGAGGCATTTTGCATTTCTACATAAAAATATCAGAAGACCACAAATCCACAGGAACAAAGAACACAGGCCCACAACATCCCCGATACCAAACCCACAACTCATCCCACCCTCTTAATTATACCCCCATATCCCCCCCACCCAACCACCCAAACACCCCTCCCCCCGCTAATTCCCAATTCACGAGGAAGAAATCAATAAACGGTTTCACCTCCGGGTGCACCCCTTCTCCATCACTCCCAAGGCAAACTTGACCTTCTCCAGATGCCAGGTCACTGACCCACACCCCCGCCTTTGGCGGCTCCGAGTCACACCAGCACAGCAAGATCTGACCCCAGGTTATCAGGAAGGCAAAGGCCACTACATCGGACTCCTGGATCTTCCGACACACAAATTATCGCCACCTCCGGACTCGGGACTACCCTTACCCCTAGAATCTCAGACGTTACATCCGAGAACTCCTGCCAGAACAGATCCAGATATTGTAAGGCACCCCTATTCTAACCTCTTTAAGCTAAAGATCATTCAAAGCACCGCCGCAGTTGTCCAAACTCCTACCAAACCCCATTCACCTCTGCACTGCTGACCTACATTAGCTGCTGGTTAAGCAACAACTCAGTCTTAAAATTCTCATCCTTGTTTTGAAACCCTTTCATGGCCTTTCCCCTGTTTATTTTTTGTCATCTCCTCGAGCCCTACAACCATCTGAGATAGTTGCATTCCTCTAATTCTGGCCTCTAACATCCCCAATTTGAACCTCTCCACCATCGGTGGCCATTCGGTCAGCTGCCTTGGCCCTAAGCAATGGAATTCCCTCCCTAAATCTCTACCTCGCTTTCCTCCTGACAATTCTTAAAACCTAACTCTTTGTGAAAGCTTTTGACTATCTGCCTTAATACCTCCGTATGTGGCTCAGCATCAACCTCTGCTTCATAATGCCATGGGACATGTTATTATAATAAATACGCTCTATAAATCCAAGCTGTTATTTTGCAATTTGCTATGCTAAACTAAGCCTATGTGGCAGCCTATTGCTGGAACGAGATCAGAAAGGTGAAAGGTTACACTGGGAGTACTATTTGGCAGGACCCTTGTGGTTGGGCATTGCTCGGTGTATTTAGAAGCTGCAGTTTCTGAGCATTGAAAGGTACTTGTTGATGTTGATAATTTACGGAGCACTCAGCATGACAAAATAATCAGTTTCAACTTAGGGATTTCATTCTTTCTGTACTTTCAGTAGGAGCTGTTAATGATCATTTAGCTGACCCCAGACCAGACTCCAACAGTGGCTAGAATACTGGACCAAAACACCAATATTTTAGATTACTTGTAAGTCTGCGGAAAGAATGATTCGCTCCAGGAGTGATTGCATGAAGAAATAGGGCTTGGTTATTTTTCAAACAAAACTTAACTATGAATCTAATTTTAACCTCACACCCAAAAGAACAGCTTACCTCTTAAACATTACTACTCAATTTCCCATTAAACAACAAGAAAAGAATCATACAGCTCTCAATCTATCTTACTGTGGGAGAATACTGTGGGCGTCAGGCAGAATTCAACTCCTCTCTCCAAAATGTATCCACAAAACTGCCTCTCTAAAGCTTTTCAAAATGTCCCTCTGCCTTCCTTGGTTCCACCCAGCAATGACCTCATCTCTCCAAGCTGAAAAACAAATTATCTCTGCGGGCTGCAAAAGCACATTAACTCCCCAGACTTTCCCAGTCAAACCATGGTCAATAGCCCAGATTGAAAAACACATTCCTTTGTCAATTTCACCTTCTGGATGCTAAAAGCACCCAGACCCTGCAAAACAGAATTATTTTTTAAAAACATGACGACTGCATTCAACACACACTAATCCCTGGCTTCTAACCTTAGATTGTCCATCACTTAGAATCCAATATTCCTAAAATATTCCAGTCATCACACTTACTCTTAGAAAACCATTTGGTTGACCTGTAACACACCTAATATTCTCTCTTGGAGAGGACAGTTACCAATGTTAATCACCATAGAACAGAAATAACAGGAGGAATCTCTAGGAAAAGAATGCCCTACATTATACCCTACATCTACTGCTACCTCTTGTTATTGTGGCTGTCTCATACCTTAAACATTATTTACACATGATCCTAACCATGACACGCTGCCAAGACAGTATCAGGAGGTTTTGAGGCACTTTACCAATGAGGTGACACTGATTTCAGTGAAAGCAAAGTTCTTGCAGGACCTCCATTGGGTAATGTTGTTTGAGTGCTTCATGTGTCGATGGTCCAGATCCAAAGCTCTCTTAAAGACTGAATCCGCCTTCAACACCATAATCTCAGCCAAGCTCAACTCCAAAATGTGGGACTTGGCACCTCCCTCTAAAACTGGATCCTCGACCTCCTGACCCATAGACCACGATAAGTAAGGATAAACAATGACACCTCTTCTATGATAGTCCTCAATGTTGGGGCCCCGCAAGGCTCCATACTTAGCCCCCTACTGTACTCCCTATACACACACACAACAGTGTGGCAAGGTTTGGCTCCAACTCCAGCTATTAATTTGCTGATGACATGACTGTAGTGGGTTGTATCTTAAACAACGATGAGTCAGAGTACACGAGGGAGATGGAGAATCTAGTGGCATGGTTCAACGACAACAATCTCTTCCTCAATGTCAGCAAAACTAAGGAGCTGGTCATCGACTTCAGGAAGCAAAGTGTCATCCAAGTTCCTGTCTGCATCAGTGGTACCGTGGTGGAGATGGTTGACAGCTTCAAAGTCCTCGGTGTAAACATCACCAACAATCTGTCCTGGTCTACCCACACAATGCTACGACCAAGAAAGCACAACAGCCTCTCTGCTTTCTCAGGAAACTAAGGAAATCTGGCATGTCCACATTACTCTTACCAATTTTTACAGATGCACCATAGAAAGCATCCTATCTGGCTACATCACAGCTTGGTATGGCAACTGCTTGGCCCAAGACCATAAGAAACTACAGAGAGTCGTGAACACAGCCCAGTCCATCATGCAAACCCACCTCCTATCCATTATCTACACCTCCCGCTGCCTTGGGAAAGCAGGCAGCATAATCAAAGACACCACCCCTCCCCCCCCCCCCCACCCCGAACCCGGGTTATTCTCTCTTCCAACCTCTTCCATCGGCAGAAGATACAAAAGTCTCAGAACACGCACCAACAGATTCAAAAACAGCTTCTTCCCCACTGTTACCAGACTCCTGAATGGTCTTCTTATGGATTGAACTGATCCCTCCGTGCATATTTCTACTGTTGTGGCACTATACACCTTATGCTTCACCCGTGTCTATGTATTTGCATTGTGTATTTATCGTATGCCCTGTTTTTCATGTATGGAACGGTCTGCCTGGACTGTACGCACAACAATACTTTTCACTGTACCTCAGTATACGTGGCAATAAATCTAAATATAAATCTATCCATTATCTCTCAGCGTGTCCCTCTTCATCAAGATGCTTTCCCATGTTAAAGGCACTATATAACTGCAAATTGTTGCTGTTCAGAACATGTGATTTCAAACTGTGTTTTCCTACACACAAAGCAATTTTTGACTCATTTGAGCATCAATCCTTTGTCCTAATCAATTGACAATCTGAGAACTATAGGTGTAAAATTATATGAATTATCTAAATCTATCTGAATTTCTAAAAACGTTTTGCCAGCTTCAACATTTAACAATCTCACATTGTAGATGTTGTATCACCTGCACTACAGAAACAAGACATTTGTCCCAAATGATTTGTGTGAATGTTATCTCCACATAATATAACCTTTTTCCTCTTCTATATGTTTCTTCTGGAGAACACATATATCTCTCTATGAAAGGAATGATACGCTTCATTCTGTTCCTCATAGATCACTCTATCTCACAGCAATCGCCGTTTTAGGATTTAGTGAAGTTCCTTATTGTAAAGAAAACCTAAAAAACGTTCCACAAAAATGTTGTCACAAAGAGAAAAGGTATGGAGGTACCCACACTCTGGAGTAAAACACAGTGTGAGGTTTATTAAGGGCGTTGCTCATACAATAAAGATGATGATCGGCCCAAAGCCTGTGCAACCACTCTTCTGACATCACTACACATCACCTGATGCTAAACTAGCAGTAGTGTATTCCCTGATTCATGACAAACAGGAAAATACTGCACACGCTGAAAATCAGAAATAAAAATCAGCAAATATTGGAAAGACTCAGCGGATTTGGCAGGTCGTTGACCCTTCCTCAGAACTGATGAAAGGTCATCAACCTGAAACATGAACTCTTTTTTCTAAAATAGTTCTTCCTTCCTCTAAATTGTGAATCAGAGCTTCGGGGTGAGGGAAATTCAACTGAAATTTAAAAATAAATTACTTTTTAGATCAAAAGATCAAACAAAACTCTTTGTTGATCTTCGTCCCCTTTCAGTTCACCCATGCAGTGAAAGGTGAATATCCAACAGCATTTCTTTCAATAATTTAAGATGAGAAGTCGGGGATTTGTATGGGGGGGGGGGGGGGGAAGTTATTTATGATGCTATGTCAGCAAAAAAATAATAAAAGCTCAGCTGTTCAAAGAGCTACTGACTCAGGAAACAAGTCCCTATATTCCAGCTGACAATATGCAGTAAGTGATCAGTCAAGTGTCCAGTGACAACCACATGCTAATCTGTGTGGAACCATTCCAATTGAACAGTTGAAACCTTAGTTCGGCACATTAAGCTCTCAAATGTAATCAAAATAAAAAATAAAAATGGCTTTCATTTGAAACAAAGGCAGAGACATTGGCTCGGTAGTATCTGTTTCTTCATAGTCTGATCATTGCACAAAAATGGTTGTGATCCATAAGTGCACGTTTCCAATGGCGCATGCAACAGATGTCACCGTGGTAAAGAGGCTTGCACATACGCACCTAATCGTCACCAGCAGCTTGCAGAGCAGATAGATGATGACGTCAA